>NW_009260022.1:5401899-5410694 GCF_000687185.1 Egretta garzetta | reverse complement strand
TGGGGCGCGATAGGCAAATAAAAGTTACGGTGCCCCGGCAAGCCCCCCCCGGTCGCCTGAGGAGCTGCGCGGCGAAGCCATAGGATGGCTAAGGAGGGACCCCAGCTCTCCGGGGAGCGTCGGGGCACGGGACTTAATTGTCCGTAACGATCAGATGCGTTTCTGTAATTGTGTTTAATAGCACGGGCTCGGGAAAGGACGGTTTCGGGCGGCTGTGAGTGTTGCTGTGGTTGGCTTCACAGCCTGAGACAGCCTAGTGGGAACCAGCGTGTGGAAACTGTAGTTTTAACTGTTGAACATGTGGGTTCCCTTAAGTAAGGTTATTAAGCTTGCTGATGCTTAATATGCTTAATTTTACAGTGGGGGGGAGGCAGGGGGGAAGGCTGCAAACTGCTTATAGCAATATTAGGTAAATGCAACAATGCAAAGGAAAACAGAAATTAGCATGACTAACATCAGTATAGAATTAACAGGATAATCGGGATGCTCTTTCTCGTAAGAAGCTTGTGCGCCAGAAGTGATTTCTAGTGACTAGGTTTAAGTGGTGATACAAAGTCTATTCGTAGTGTTTAGAATGTGGATTTTCCTGCCTGTGTAAACAAATGACTTGCTTTCATTCATCTCCTGATTCTTGGGCTGGTACCGTTTCTTAAAAGAACAAAAATGGTTTGACGGCTTTTCCTAAAATTTGACACCTGTTATATTATTGTGGCATATCAAGCCCCGTCTCAGTTTAGCACACGTTGCAAGATAGTTCTCCGTAGATAAAATCTATGCGTTATTGGATTTAGCTACGGTGCTGTCACTTTTTTATATTTCCTGCCTGAGTTTTTCAGGATGCAAAAGGTGGCAAACGGTAGTTCACAGTGGAGTACACCGTCTCCGTCATTATAGGCCTGATCTTGTTATTGAGTTCACGTGAGCCTCCGGACTTCTGGAGGAGTCGGTGCAGGTAGGGGGGCCCTGCACATTGTCGATTGCAGGGTGGGCATCAAGCTCTTTAACTTAAAAGCGCAAGTGAACGTAGAGAGCGCTCAAATGGCAGCTGGCTTTTGTGAAAGAGCCTACTGTGCATATTGCATTGTATCATTGTAACTTCAGCTTGTTAAGGTTGTTACACAGGCACTTGAGGTAAATATTGTAGTTGTCCTTAACCAAACCCCAATTTTTTAGGCTAGTGAAAACACGCACTTTTTCCATGGTGAGTAGTTAATGTGTCATTGCAAATTTTGACTGCAAAAATTACGAATATTTTAATTTCAGCTTTTAAATAAAGCGGTGTTCCTTAGTTAGGTACCTGTTTTCTTAAGCTTACGTGACTCTTTTAATTCACGCGTGTTTTGTCTACTTAATGACGTTTTTCTATTAATATAAATTTGCGTTACAAAGTAAATTGAATCAGATGTTTTTGTGTGCTACCACATCTGCTGCTGGAGTAAATGACATTGATACATGTAAAAGATAATGAGCAAAGAGAAGATAGAGTGAGGTACCCTGCTGTGTGTAGGTTTTAAACAATATCTTGCCAAGGGTAAACCCTCAAGATTTCGCCCTTCTAAGAAAACGCAAAGTGACAACAAAACAATGCAACAAATAAGGCTAATGTGTGTCAACAAATGAATGTGGTGGCGTTCTTGAGTGTAAAAGCTGTAGAGAGTACCTCTTAAACTATGAACACAAGAGTGGGAGTTGTGTAAACGCAGGAAACGTGTGATATGTTTGCAGATGAGGTTGTGATTAACTTATGGTTGAGTTAGCAGAGCTTACTGTGTTGCTGTGTGTCCTCTGAGCTGAGGTAGCTTGCCACACTTTGTCTCTCAGCATATAACAAAGACGGACCACAGCATGCTTGCTTTGAACTTCAAGGACAGTGTTCGGGCTTTATCTTGAATTTTGGCTGCCTGTGGACAGTTGCATTTTTCAGTTACTGCACCACAGCTGACCCATAATAACTCATTAAAAATATAACTCACAAAAGAGTGGTTTTTAATTTGTTTCAATGTAAGCCCCTACCAAAGCAACATCAGCAAACCTGTGAAAGGCAGAATAAATGTGCCTGAATTAGTGTATCCATTTTGAGGAATTAAGCGGCTATAATTGTCCTATTTAAAATTCACACCTATCTCATACCAGTAAAACTGTCCTGAGCAAACAGGTCCTGAGGGAGGTGTTTGCTTTGGTTCTGCTCATTCATGTAAATTCTAGGCTCAGTATTGCTTTTTTTCTTCCCTAACTCATAATGCTATAGCACACTGAACCAAATCTCATACATTCTAGGGCTGCTTCTAGTAGGATGTGCTACAAAGCGTGTAAAACTTGAGATGAATTGCCATGTCAGCTTGGGGGGGTGAAATCCACCAAGTTTGCTGGGTCCCTTTCAACTAATCTGTGTGTGAGCACAGCAAGAGAGAGGAGAGGAATGGGAAATGTCATCACATGCTTCTCCATGCTCTTGGTACTGTTTTATGGCTCTTCTGGTGAATAGTCCAAAGACTGTACTAAAAGGGGACAGGACTAGAGAGCAGGGTGACGGTGTTCTGGATTCTGGATTAAAACGGGCAGTTGCCTTACTTTTTTTATTTATCAGAGTGGTTGGGAGTTTCTCGTTCGTGTTGGAGGCTGCCCTTTGCCATTGTCCTCAGAGCAGCACCACGTAGCTGCTGGTACACTAACTGCAGCTTGCACCTTTGAGATGGCACCTTGAGACTCTTTGAAAAGTTGGTTGGAGAAAAGAGCTTCTGGTGTATCAGCAGCATTTTTCTGGTACAGAAAAAAGCTGCTACCCTTGGGCTATATGTGTCTCCTGACTTCTTGAATATTCCTTTTCAGTTACAGCTTATTGCCCAGATTATGATGCAACATTAAAGCACAAAGGAGGAAAATACTAAGAGTCTTCACTTTCTCATGCTTAGTTATTTTAAAACTCTTTTCTTCATCTTGTCATGTTCTCCCAGTTAATACCTTCCAAGGTATCCTGTGGTGACTGTCAGCTGTGGTGGGGAGCTGCCCATGTTCCCACAGTGCAGTGGTACAGCTGATGAGTCCGTGTGTAGTGTGGATTACGAGGGAGAGGAGGTTCAGGCATAGGAGAGCATAGAAGTTTGTTGGTTGAAAACATACCTCTGTTACCTATCAACCACATTGGCTGCTTCAGGCAAAAGTGTAATCCCAGCAGGGTTCATAGTTACACGAAGTTACAGTGGCAGAAATGGCCTGTTGTCACCATTGGTGGTCACCCTCATGTGACATGGCTTTTTGTGGTGCCAGTAGGGTTTCACCAGTACATTGAGTTTGTGTTCTAGTGGCCAAGCACTCAGGGTGCAGGTTTGACCTAACAAAGGAAAGCAGATCCTGTACTGGGTCATCAGCAGAAGACTGGAAGACAGTCAATATATCTGAGAGATGCTGCCTGATCCTGTTGTTTGTTGCAAATAATAGATGTGATGAATTTGATATCTGTATTTGTGAGTTGCCTGTCAGGAGTTGGTGGGGATTTTAGAAATGTTTTTGTCCACAAAACAGTGCAGACTTTCACACCCAGTGTGTATAAATGTTTGGAACTTGAGTGGATGTCCAATTCTAGTGCTGGTTTTCATCCTACAACAGATTCACGTTCCCTTACAAAAAGTTGTGGTGATTGCAGGTGTAGCCTCATTTTTCTCTCTAGCCATTTCTTTCTGCCTGCTGCAGCAGCTGGAATGGCATATAAGCTGGCGTCCTTCTCTGCCGTTTCAGCACCAAGTCCAGCGGCTTCATGCCCGGCCTTCGTGGAGCTGGGCTGAAGCCACTTGCCTGGTTTAGCAGGGAAGCAGCTAAAGGATACCCACTGGCTCTGCTCTGCTGAATCCTTGCAAGGGGTAGCAGCTTCGCAGGGACAGGAAGAGCAATCAGTTATGTCTCTATGGTTGGACTTCCTAGACCCCATCTGTTAATACTCTGAGCTGTGAGGTCTCACAGTGACACGGCTGAGGTGTGTGCTGTCATTCCACTTGGATGACTCAAGTGTGGGAAAGATAATAAACAATGTAGAGGAAAAAGGAGGGGAAGTGTGAAGTTATTCCATTGCTACTGCTGTTTGCTTGTGTCTCTGAATGTCTTGAGAAGCGTTTAAAGAAAGGCAGCATTGTACTTTGAAAGAAAAATAGTTTTATGTTTTAGTGCTTATGAGTTGTCCTTCTGTTTTATGAATTCCCTTTCTGTTCATTTGTTTGCTTATCAACTCCCTTGTGTGAATGAAGGAAGACATTTCAAAACAGCCAGGAGAGATCTTCATGGACATATTTGTCATTAGTTATTCATGCTCTTGCTGCCTTGCTCCGAGCCTGCCAGTGGATGAAAACTCACCCTCCTGAATATTGGTGGTTAAGAAATGAGAAGTGAAGCAATTCTCTTTTAATCTTTGAAGTGCTTGCACTCTGATGAGTGGCTGCCGATGAATGGGATTAGAGCCAGAGCGGTAGTCAGCATGACAAATATGGTTATTTAAGGAGATGATGAACAAGGGCAGCTTTTAGAGAAATTTATAGGGAAAATATCAGATGAAAAGAAATAAGCAATATGTTGCTACAGCCAGGAAGGGTAGGGACAACGAAACCAATTATACCTCCATTTCAGGTGTCCATACGTTGTTGAAGAGTGCACAAGTATTAATTTGCCCACTTAACAGAATTCCTTTCCACAGCTGTGAGCTCTGGTGTCACAATGCACAGAAGTAATTTACTATTAATCTATCTACTACTACGTGTATGAGGCAAACCTTTGGAAATAAGTTCTTCCATACTTGAAATGTTAATTAACAGATTACTATTTTAAGTTCTATGCATCTGTGATTACTGTTCTCCACACAAACCATACGTACTGTCTTGCAGCTGCTTTAAAAAGTAGGGTATGCTTGTGTTGGTACCAGCACGTATTTTCTAATGTGACAGTCTTAAAGAGATTGTGGAGAAATTAAATCAATTCATTGTTCCCTAAATAAATGTTTTGCTTGCTTAGGGAAGGCTTTTAAATTTTACAGTGCTTGGTTAGCTTAGTCACAGGAACATAGAAAGTAAATGTTCCTCTAAAAAATGGTTCACAACAGGTAATGCTCTGCAGGACAGGAAATGTTCAAAAATTAATCTGCCTATTTCTTGTCTTATGTGCAGAGCCTTCTAAGAATGGGAGGTAAACAGATCACCTACAATTCAAGTTGTTCTCTTCTGAATTTTTGTACATTGCCCTGAACTACGCTTAAAACTTGTGGCTAGCTGTGATGGTAAAAGTTTGCTGGCAGAGCCTCTTAATTAGAGTCAGTTTGTACCAGAAAAGCATTCTTTCAATCTGTTCCTTAATTGAAGTAGGTAATGGAAGTTTGTTCATGCGATTGGGGAATTTATAGTAGAGCTTTTGTCACTATTGGGAATAGAAATGTGGAGTGCTATAGGAATGGTACCCATCACTGGTGCCTCTGGGCCAAAAAAAAGGTCTAAAGAACTTCATTGCTCATCTTATGCTCTTGAAGCGGTTTTCGAATTGCATGCATACTCACGTTGCACTGCTTATGTTAGATCTTTTTCATGAGTAGAGCAGTGAATTCAAAGTGATCTTTTTAGCCTGGTTACAGAAGATGCTCTTGAAGTGTCTATACCTTGCTTAACATACCTGGGCTTCATTCAGTACCAAGTGACACAGGCTAATTTTAAAGGAGATTTAAGCAATTTAGCATCTAGTCACAGTAGGAACTTTGAATAGTTTAATTAGACAAAACAATTAAGGGATGTTAGTACAATGTTTGGGGTTTTTTTAACAAGATTTAAAAATTAAGGCGATTTGTTAAAAATGGAAACCATATTAGAGAGAAACTCAATCTTCTGACTGCCATTCACATATCTGAGAGGGAAAGTGTCCAAGTGCTGAGAATCGTAAGATTATTTTCTCCTATGTGCTCTGCTAACCTTACCTAATTTATAGAACCTAATGAAGCAAACAAGGAGAGCAACCTTGAAAAGGTTTTGCTGGCAATGCAATCTCAAGAAAAAAATCGAAAGGGAAACCTGCGTAGTAACTGGCAAAAGAAGATGGATCTATTAACTAGTAAATTGGTATCACTTGATCAAAATATCAGAGAAGTGATGCTAACACTTGTAAAGGAGGATGAAAAAATTTCAATCATGGCTTCTTAGTTTAGCGCTTAAAGTGTGCTTTATGCAGCAGCTGGTATAAAATTGTTTTCTATTAATTGTGAATATTATAAAAGAACCTTAAGAAATCAGAGGTTTGAGGATTGTTGCTGAAGCTGGGAACATCAGGTCCAATTGTGTGCACAAGTTTAAGAATTAAGATGAGGTTTTAGAATTTTCTCCAAAGAGATTCTCTTGCTGTATCATCAGCTCAGGCACACCATTGAACAACCGCATCCCTTTCCTCCTTGGCATCAAGTGAACCACTAGAAACTGGAGACAGTCTGTGTAGCACAGAATCTTTTCTGACATCATTGAAGTGAAATACAGTCTGGATCTAAGGATCCAGAAGGATTTCCCAAGCTTTGCTGATGTGTACTTCGTGTCAGCCGAGGACTGATGTTTCAGGTGTAAATCTGGGTTTTCTTCTATTTGTTTTGGACTCAGTTGATCCTTTCAGCCCCAGCCTTGTTGGGCTTGGGGACTTTATTTTCTTACTAACTATCTCTGAGAGTTCTTAACTGGTTTTTTTTTCGATGTACTGAAGGATTTCCATGTGACAGAAAGCATGTCCTGGTGTCAAGAAAAGAATGTTTTTACATACCATGGCAGTACCATAGTTATGACTTAAAAACTACTTTAATCAGTAAACTCAAAGCATAAACCTAATACAAGCCTTTTAGAAGACTACGTTATATTTTGCCAAATAAAAGCACATTAATCAGGATCCTCCAAGGGTGCAGGTGTAGGTAACTGCTGTGTGCAGTCTAACAGTCAACTGTGTGTTGTTAGGCAATTCTTTTTCCTTTTTCTGAACTTGGGGCTTAGCATCTGCATCTCAGGCTATTTAGGTGCTCCACCTTGTGGACAGAGATCATACAGTTCTGCAGAAATGTGTCTTCAGATGAAATGAAACAAAAAAGACCCAAGAGCTGGCCCGAGGGCACTTTTGTAGTTATTAACAGAATATGAGATGCTTCCTGCTCCCTGATAAAATCATAAACTGTCTTGGTTGTCATTTCAGTGGGATGGATTGTATCTGCTTTGTATGTCTTCGTAAACACACAGAAAATTAAAAAACCCTCTAGAGATTTTGCTTTTTTGAGTCTGTCTTGAAACAAGAAAAAGTGTCATTTAAAGTCACTGAAATATTTGGTTTTCTAAAGCATTTAACAGTACAGTGAGGACTTGATAATTGCGTGGCATCTGGGCCTCAAGCACCCCTGCTGACCAGACACAAGAAGATGCTGGGGAGAGTTCCTGCAGTTCTCCATGCTGTTCCTGAGAGTTTAGCTGTATGGTGGAGTGGTGGGTCAATGTCCCGGTTCTAGTCCAGGGGAGGAGGGTTGATCACAACCCGCTGGGAAGTTAGGAGTATTTGCTGTGTCTGCCACAGCCTCTGTGAATGTGAAAGAGCTGATTGACATCTGACATTTCCAGCACTCAAAATATTTGTTCATCCTCTGTCTGAATGAAAAGTGATTTCATATTTACAGGAAAATGTGTTCATAAAATCCTATTTATTCCTGTGAGAGTCTGATCTCCATGACATACTTTGATACATTCATCCCCAAATTTAATTTTGTGACTTTGTTAGGAGTTCTGTGATAAGCATCGGGGAGAGACTGTCAGGGCTGGTTAGCTTTTGGTTAAAATTTTGTTTAATGCCGATAGGATGTGGTAATGTGGTCTGTTTTTTCACATGACCAAATCTTAGTCCCCTGGGAGAATGCATTAGGAAAGCTGCATCCTCTGTTTGTGGATCACTGTTGAAGTTGCAAGCCAGTCCTTGCTGCTCACAGTGAGCAGGTACCTGTACCTTTGGTCTCGCTCATCTCTGCGAGGAAGCCCACTGTCACATCCATCTTTGGTGCAGGTGGCAGGACCTGGCTCTGCTGAATGCATCATGTGGTTGGGGATGGATGTTCCTGGTGCTGATGGGAGGTTGTGGTTCCCTCTCCATTGCAGTCCTGCTCCCCATCTCCATCTCCTTCCTGATTCCTTTGTTGCAAGAGCAGCTGCTTATAGGTAGCTTTGACATTTAAGAAGCCGAAATAAAAACATAGTTTCTGGTCTTGATCAGAAACTGAATGTCCTGGGAGAGCTTGCCTGTGGGAAATTCCTACTCCAAAAGTAAAGGTAAAACACTGTTTCCTAAATACTGGAATTGTTTTGTTGCCCACTGCATGGTGGTGTGCTACAGTAGCCAGCAGAGCCACAACCACAAACATTTACATTATATAGCAAGTAAAATAGAGCATCAGGTAGCAAAGTCTTCGAGTACTGCTGCAGCAACGGAGAAGGAGTCGTGGAGTTATTCCCCGTGCAGAGTAAACGGGGGACTGTGAAAAATGGAGTAATAGTACAGTTCTGAAAAACAAACCTGGTGCTTTAGTGTGCAGTACCTAAGCGTTCCTTGCTCTCGCATTGGCAGGCTACAAGCCAGTCTCCTCACTGCTGAATTAGTATCTGATACGTATACAATCCAGAGCAGACTATAAAAGTTGCTGATAATTATTAAGAAGGGCCAGTCTTCCATAGTTTTTCATCTGCACTTTATGGTTTCCATATGAATCTGGACACAATGCTTCAGTGCAATCTTGGATCATTTTTCATTAAAAAAAAAAAAAGAAC
>NW_009260022.1:5365867-5401688 GCF_000687185.1 Egretta garzetta | reverse complement strand
AGCTCTTCCTCACCTCTGCCTTACTGGCTGAACATGCACACATGGGTATATCCTTCCAATAAAGGAAGCATGATTTTGACACAGCAATTAATTTTACTGATTTCCTTTTCATGTTTTCCAAAGAGTATATTTATAAATGGGACTTGAAAGTGTTGAAAAAAAATCTTCACTGGTTTAACAGAAGCAGAGAAGTATTTAAAAATAAAACAGTGATTCTCCCTGGTGAGAAAACATTCTGAAACTTTGTGTTGCATATTATTTCAGTGCCCAAGTTTACATGGTAAAGGCATTAGGTCAGGTACTTTTTTACTGAGAAATAACATTTATAGTATAACAAGGTAAATATTTGCAAGTATGTTAAGGAAAATTACCAGCCCAGAAAAACAAGAGGAGAGGGAACTTATCATAGTGTGTCCAATGGGGAGCTCATGTGCGTATAGCTGTGCTGTTGCTTTATTGAGGTTCTTGGGGAGCTCCTGGCAGCACTGCGTCTCTGCCTGCTTCCACATGGTGTCAAAGCATGGTCACAGCCCCCTCCCAGCACCCTTGCCTGCTCTTCCTCCATGGCAGAGCAGCAAGCTCGTGAGTAACTTGGTGGAGCGTCTCTTATTCCTTAGCTTTTATTGCAACTGTGCTGTATAAGAATATATCTTCCACCCCGATCCAGCTCCGACTGCATCAGACCAAAGCAAGTTTACTTTTTCGTCCCAACTTGCTCTTCTGCAGGTTCAGAATTTGCAGGAGGTGAAATGTAGCCCCGGGGCAGGACAGAGCACGCTGCACTCCTGGAATGGTAACTTGGGGGGATGCCTCCCAGCATCCTCTGAGGTGAGAGAGTTGCAGACTGCTCTGTTTGAGGGAGAGCTCCACTGGCTAACTAGGCTGCTAAGCTGCTTGGCATTTTTTTCCACTTAGTAGAAAGGTCTGTGAGAAGCAGGAAAAGCTTTTTTCTGCTTCTTAAATGCTATGTTGATGGTGTAGCCCTGCTTAAATGTAAAAACTCTGCCTTTTTTGGAGGGCATCTTCCTTCTCCTATTGCTGTGCAAGAGCAGCTGTGGAAGACACAGGCAGGACTTGCAGTGTCTCAGAGCTGTATTAGCATTTGCCCTTATTTCTGTATGGAAATCCTGTGTATCACAATCTCTGACAGTTGCTTGCGGCATTCTGCCTCCTGGCAGTTCCCATCTAGCCACATAGGTAGACCAGGACATTTTTAGACTATAAACTGGATTTTTTGATCTGTCGCATCCTGCAGCTCTCTGTGTGTCTGTCTGTCTATGTGTATTCCTGTGCTGCCAATTGCTGTGGTACGGTTCTTTTTATAAAGACAAAGTGGAGCTAAAGACACCAAAAGAGCTGTTACCCAGAGAGGCAATGCTGGCTGAGGGGCTTATTGGGTTAGCAAGACTTAAGAATAGAGATACTGATCATTGATCTGTAGGATGATCTCATCCACATGGGCCTCTGCTGCTCTTGCCAGCAACTGTTCCTGTTTTCTGTTTAGACGTCTTGTTCTGTAGGACAAAGTCTGCTTTTCACTTGTGGACATTCTGGTGGGATGTCAGTTCCAGTAAGGATGCATCAATATCCCAGAAATGCAGCTAATAATTGTTGAAAATATCCTGTTTAGCATGGTGCTATGATAAAGTGAGAGGTAATAAACCCAAGTTTCCATTATTTGCGGACCAATTTGTCTTTCTTCTAATTAGTGGAAAAAATGAGAAAGAACTTCAGAACAGAGACAAGAAAACCATCTGCATTAATTTCCTAGAGGGGGGAAAAATGTATGGAGTTACCCAGAAGAGGACTTGGAGGTTATCTCCAGGCATCAATCATATTGAGGTTTCTGGTCAGCTCTCCCCGTTCCTGCTGGGCAGTGACACACCTTTGTGTTCAGCTCTCCTTCCAGCAGCCTGTTCCCAGCTCCCCTGTTCTGCTTTCATCCTCCCAAATGCAAGGGGAACTGAGGACCAATGGGGGGGCCCAGGCAGTAAATCTCTAGTACTTGCAGAGCTGCTAAACCACCTTTGAGATGATCGTTTGGCTGTTGCTCCAGCTCTACAAGACGCTGGGTGTTGCAGGAGTGGACCTGGAGCGCAGCTTTGCTATGGACTGGATCTCACATCTGCTCTCTCTCCTTTCTCTGATTCCTGCCTAGTGCAGCAGATGAACCTTTGGAGGAGGAAGAGAGGTATGAAAAAGATGGATTTAATGCTATAAACGGGGAGGGGCTGGTGGGTAAATATCTTTTGCCGTAGTGCTTTGACGGCAGTTACAATAGCGAGCCATGGAATTGCCAAAAAAGAACGTGAAGTTTTCAGCTTTTCTACCTGGAGCATCCTACTTTGTGCCATTGAAGGCCCCTTGGATGTTTTATATGAGAGCAGGAAGAGGTAAGAAATGACACTTGCAGCTTTCAGATTGGGGAAAAGCTCACAGCAACTGGAGAATGACTTCTGGAGTAAAAACTTAATTCCAGTTCGAGAAAAGGCATCCCACCACATTGTGTCCATTTCCCTTTCTCTGACCCTGCCAATAATGTTTTTAGGAGTTTCCTTCATGACACTATAAAAAACGATCATGGTTCCAGGCAAAGGTACTTCACTTGGTAGTCTGTCCTCCTCCTTCCAACCGCGAGTGTTGATGTATTGCATCTGTTCTGGAAATAAGGACATAAATACAAGCCATGTTTTTGCACGAGCAATGGCGTGTGTTATTGACGACTGGCTTAGAAAATGAAAAATCTGTTCCTAATAATAATTGTAATAGGTTTGTCTGAAGGTCTAAGAATTTAAATGGGTGAAGTTTGGGGAAGGAAAGGCAACAGCATCTATTAGGCCATCTGACAGTTAGAGAGACACGCTTTGGAACACATGAGTCCTTCTTCAGGCCAGTTATAACAGCAGTCAGAAATCAGATCTGCTCTTAATTTTTTCCAGGTGACTCTGATTTTTGCCTGGACTGCTAATGGGCGGTTTTGTTTTGTTTTGTTTTGTTTTTTCCCCAGGAGGCTAATGAATGCACAGAAGCAATCTTGGTCTAAAATGCAAGAGAGGACAAATTTTCAGCAGATTTTTACTAATAGATAAGGAGGCAGGGTCATTGTTGCCCTCTTTCGTTGTGGTTCAGCTTTTGGTAAAATCACAACGCTCTGTTTAAAAGTGGATTTTAAAGCAGGAAAGCCAATGTATGTTCATTATCTCAGTGCTGGGGGGGGGGACACGACAAAACCAATTCAAAGTAACAAAGTCGATGGTGCTAAAACATGCCTCCCCATTCAGCAAATCAGGGCATTATGCAATGGATGGAGGGGTTGTATTTCAAAAGTGCCTGAAAGCTCATCCTTTATTTTGGGTCTCTTCTGCTCAGCCTTGACTGGACGGACTTCTTATTTAGGGGAGGGGATTAATTTACAGCTAGAAGACACTTTTATATCATGCATTATTGTTCTTTTTCATTATTAGGGTGACTGCTCAGAATATTTGTGTAGCCAAGCTCAAATCAATTTTCCCTGTTAGGTACGTTAGAGAAATCAAGATAAAAACGTATTTTTGTGAATACCTTGAGGCTGTGGCTGTAACAGTTGTCACTGGCTTGAAGTTGCAGTAAAACTGATGTGCCCTTGTTGGTATTACTAATGTTTGGAAGAAGTAAAACAAGTGATGGGAAATGAGCTTGGTCTCTGTACAGGCAGACTTTTGAAATAAGAGACTAAAGAAGTTTGTGGAAACAAAGAATAGGAAAGGAAATGTTGAAGGGTAAATGTTCTACGTCTTCCCTTGCCATGGTTGGAACGGGAGCAGTGTAAGGTAATAGCCTCAACAGGTATTTCCCCTGGCTTCCAAGCAAAGTTCACTGACCGTGATCAAAACAGTGTCTCCAATGAAAACCAGTCTGGATTTACACCAGGGAAGTTTGATTACAGTCTTCAAGCTTGTGTTACCTGATGTTACTCTGAATTGCTCCAAGACTTTACTATACTGGTATAGAAGATTCTTGGACAAATTCTCTGTCAAATCCAAAAGATGCAGTTCATCCAGTAAAGGCATATTTCTGTCAATGTTGAACTTGCAAAATTAGGTTGCAAAAGACCTTGCAATAACCCTTAGGGAGGATGGGAAACTGCCTAACTCATTGATCCAGTGCTTTGAGGCTGCAGCCAGCCACAGGCAGTTTTGCCACAATGAGTTTAAAAAAAATAAAAATTGACAGGCTGTTTTTCTATTAAATAGATAAATTAAGGGGGCATATTTGATTTTGACAACACCTTCAGTTGGAAGTTGTTTACTGTGTAAACCAGACATTTCAGGATGCCTGGGAGTCAGTAGAGCCATCATAATTCCTGTAGTGAGATAAATGGGAAGGTTACAGGCAGCTGGTGGCCTGACTCTGTTGTTGTGCCTACAGCTAACCCACAGAGCCGTGTCAGGCAGCGGTTCCCATCGTGTCTGTCTTTTCTCGGGAAGTGAAGATGGTGTTCCCAGAAATGCTGAAAATTGGCTGCAGCCTGTTGTCTGGAGGCTGATACACCCTGCTGGAAACGAAAAGCAACATTAAATTCTGTCTCAGTAAATGCCCACAAGATGGCACTTGTCATCTTTTTACCTTTCAGAGGTCTAAATTTTTATATTTGCAGCAACACTAAGAAATAATTTTAAAGGTTTTGAAACTTTTCCTAGACAGTCAGCTAACTGTGCTTTCATGGGAGGGGTACTTCCCACCCCTCCATTAAACTACAGTCAAGAGAAAGATGGCAACAGCTGTGTTTTGCTTATCATTGCACATGTGAGAATTCCAGCTTAAAATTAAAAATTAATTTTAAATTTTTTTTGTTATAAAGGATCTTTAAATTTTTTATTTGTCATCATTCTTATAGTCAGATACTGCTATTTATCTGGCAAAGAGGAGGAAAAATTTGTACTTGGTTCCCTTGCTTTGGTTAAATGAAAATCTAGAAACAGATCATTTGCAACATGGTCTAATCACTTAGAAGATGAGTTCATTTAACAGCAGCAGGATCTGTGATAGGCAAAATATTGCTCATTAAAATTTTCCCATCATTCATAAAGAGGCAGTAATAGTAGACCTGCTAAGAAAAGGCATTGAACTCTAGCTGGTTTTGGTGGGTCTCTCATTCAACCCCATTAGAAACATTCCCAGAGAATTTATTGTTGCCAGATCAGATGTTTGTAGAAACCAGGATGGTAGTGTGATCTTTTTTCTCTCTCCCCTTCAAGACTGATGTGGTTATTCAGAGCATGCCCTTCTTTAAGCCGCTTCACTTTTGCTGAGAGTGCTTTCTGGTCTCCCACTTGGTCACATCAGAGAAATGGCTGTAGCCCTTGTAGCCTTCTGGGGCATCATTCACGCTAGCTTTCTCTTAATCATTTTTACTCCAGTAATAATTAGAAATCTAATGTACTTGTTTGGAGTGGTATAAGCAAAAGCATGTGAGTACAAAAGAGCACAGAAAAGTAAGTTTTGTCCCATTAAAAACTTCCTGGGGCACAGTGTGCGTGATGTAGTGCCATCCTGCAGCCAAAGGGATGCCTGGTTTCACTGGCTCATAGCTTTCCCTTGGATTGTATCGTACTGTTGTTCTCCCAGGTAAGAACGCCTTTGGAAAATGTGAAGAAAATACATTCAGCTGTTTTAATTTTCTTGCTTAAATAACTTAAATACAGTTTTAATTTTAAAAGTCCAAAGCTGCCCAGGTGCATGGAGTTTTATGGGCATTAAGAAGTGTTGGAATCTGCGCCAAAGGTCAAGGCAAAGGACTAAAACTTTGCGTAAGGAGAGTTGTTGCTGGTGACCTGCCTTCTGCCCACGGGCTTGGGCATGTCGCTGTAGATGGATGGGTTTAATGGTGGAGTGACTTGACTTGCATGCCAGCTTCTCCAGGGCTGCTGGCCTGGAAACAGCTGGGTGCGGTTGAGCTGGCTACCTGTAACCCCTGCCTGCCAGTTGCTGTCCCCTCGCAGGAGGTGAGCTGCATAGGCTGGCGATGGCTTTCAACCTAGAGGCCATTCGTCACTTAACAGCTGCCCCGCTCCAGCTCCCCACCAGAGCGGGCTGTGTCAGCAGCACAGCGGGCTCGGAGCAGGGGTGCTCCGCTGGGAGGGTTAGCTGGCCGCACGCAGCCGGGATGCGTGCTGAGCTGTCACACCTGCCTGTGTGTTAAAGTGGATGCCTGTCTGGCATCTCTTCTCTACCTGGAGAAGGTGGAGAAAATAGATGGTGGATTATTTGGAAGCTTTTGCACTGAAGCGCCTTGCCATAATGGTGTCTGCCTACCTGAGGAAGAGCCTTGACCTGTCTGAAAGTTTTCAAAGCTTTTTTCTTAATTCAAAGGAAATAATTTGCCAAGGATAACATTAAAGTAGCATCAAAGACTCAGTGACAGTCTAGAAGTATCAGTCATCGTTGCCAAGAGTCATGCGGTATATTGTATATTCGGGAATTGGGAGAAAGCGTGGTGCTCACTGCCTGGGGTGTTCTCAGCCCTGCAGGGATCTGCCCGTAAACAAAGGCAATCTCTGGCACCCTGGCTGTGAAACCCCGCGTGTTTTCCACATGGGCCCAGACCACGTGTGCCATCAGGTTCTTGTCATTAACATCTTTGTTTTTAGGGACTAATAGAGCAGCATTACTTTTGGATTAACATTATTTATTCGGTCACTTTTAAACCCCAACATTTTTTTGTAAAATAGCAATATAATAGTTTTTATTTGAGAGAGGGAATGTACCAAAAAGTTGCCTGAGATCTCTTTAAAAGTACGGTGTAAGCCCATGCGAGGTATTTTGGTCAGAAATAATTTGTTACCCCTGTGCTATGAAAAGGCAAAGGTAGGACAAGACTGAGCCAGGGGATCATTTCGCTTTTTATACTCATGTGGAGGAACCGAATGCTGAAGAAGCGTTTGTTCCTAAGAAAACATTTCATGCAGGGCAAGAAAGGCTGACCAGGGCTTTCTCTCTTGTTTACTAAGGACCAGCTGAAATGGGCTTCTCGGCAGCCACTGGCAGCAGTGTGTGTGGTGCCCTGCTTGCCAGGGCAGGGGTGGGGTGGTTTCTGCAGGACTTCGAGTGATGGGCAGGTAGCCGCCCACGGTGATTCTTCCTCTTCGCATCAAGACTCTGCCT
The DNA here is from genome assembly GCF_000687185.1 of Egretta garzetta. Taxonomy (NCBI): domain Eukaryota; kingdom Metazoa; phylum Chordata; class Aves; order Pelecaniformes; family Ardeidae; genus Egretta; species Egretta garzetta. Next base: position 5,394,545 of record NW_009260022.1, on the reverse strand, counting down.
CTGCCCGCCACTCCATTACAGACCATCATTTCACTTACCAGCTGCTGATAGCAGAGGCATAGCAGAGGGGTGAAGAGAGGCTTTGTGGAAAAAAAATGTGGATCCCAAGGTCTCGTCTAGCAGTGACAAAGGACCTTTGGTGTGTGCCCTTCCTTTTTCAGTACACGCACAAGAGACAGGAATATTTTGGCCCTTCTCTGCACCCTCCGCCCTGCTGCCCCATCTCCAGGAGCCAGCCGCCTGCCATCGCTTTCCTCCTCCTGCCGCCAGGAGCGCGGGGACTTCTGCAGAACGCTTCCAGTGCTGCTGGGTGCTGCCACAGCCAGCCATCAGCTTCTTGTATTTACCCTGAAACCATAGTATTGTAGCCCATCTGTTTTACTACCGCTGCCTTGGGCGGTGGCTGTATTCATCCTTTAATTACCTTAATGCTGTTTGAGTTTTATTTTGGTTGGAGTGCATAAAAGCCCTAACTGCTAGGGCCTGCTTGGCTGCTGCTTAAAATGTTTTGTGATGGCTTGAGCTTAGTTTCTGAAATGCTGTTGGCACTTGTACTCTGAAAAATAGAGATGAAATGACATTTTCTGTTCAACTGCACTGTTTTTGTGGCTTAAGAATCTCACCAGCAAATAAATTATGGCTATATTTCTGTAAGTCGAGTGATTTTATATGCATCCTTTGGGCATATAGAAGGTGCTAACAAGCAAGATTTTGAGGCTGAGGAGGAATTTTCTAGAAGTTGTTTTTTGGGCAGAAAAAGGAGTCTGTTGTATAGGTCAGCAAATGGCCATGTCTGCTGGTCACGCATCCCTCCAGGAGTTAAATTTTGACACATGCTCCTTCCAAACAAAGCAAGATTAGCATCTTAAAACACATGTTAATGCTTACTGGTTAGTGCCTAGGCCCTAGCTTACAAGAAGAATGTTTTATACTTTCTTTCATCTTTTCATATTTATGACTTACATCATTCCTTGATCATAGATTGGTTCAGAAAACATGAAATTGGATTTTCTTCTCCTGAGCATGTTGGTGTTTGGTCCCCATGGCTAAGAACTGGCCTATTCCACAAGGTTCACCACCTGACGCCTTACCTGTGTTCAATAGGGATATTGCCAAATAAAATCAAAGTTTGGGGCAAGAGCTGCTGTGTCAGCAGATAGCTGATTATTTCCTCCCAGACAGTGTTAAACTAATCTCCAGCATGATGTTACAGATCACCGTGCTGCACGGAATGACATACAGTAAAAGAAAAATAAAACTGAATCCTCTACAGGAAACCTCACAGTAAGTCCGAAATTACTTTATGGGGTTACCATGTGTAGTTTAGCTGCTGCTGCTGTACCCTAGAGCTGGCTGGTCTGCAGTGGGGAGAGAGAAGGAACCATTCAAGCAGAGGTAAACATTTTTATTCTTTCTATAAAAGGAATACACAGAGACAAGCAGTCTAAACAGTTTGAGGCGATATCATATCTGCGGTTCTCTGAAAGTACTACAGTTGTCCAGATTTATATAAGGGTTAAAATGGAAATGGGTAAGAAAGAAGGAAAATAACGAAGGGAAATGCTATGTCATAATGTCACAATTAGTCACATTTGTGTTTATGCAAAAATCTGAGATGCTCTCCCAGCATTTGTGTCTGTGTATGAACTTCCTCTAAATGGCTGTATGATTTTCTACTAGCAGAAGCCCTTTTCTGTGCAAGCGTGTATTTCTGACGATCGCTCTGTGCTTTTCACTTCTTAATTGCAGATGGTTCATGCCCAAGATGCATAATTTCCTTTTTCTTTCATTAATTTGTGTGCTTAAAGGAGGGCACGCTGGGCCCAGAAAGCAACGCTCCTGCCCCACTGTGACAGTTCTGCCTGTAAAGGGGCTGTTGCCAGAACCTGCCTGTTGGGCTCTTCTGGGCTTTTCTACCTCTGTTTTCTCTGCGTTTAGGCAAATTTCAAGGAAGCTTTGGGCAGAGATGAGAGGACTTAGGGACATGGCTTAGTGGTGAGATGGCAGTGTTAGGTTAATGGTTGGACTTGATGATCTTAAAGGTCTTTTCCAACCTAAACGGTTCTATGATTCTGTGATTCTATGACTTGAGACTGAGATGTTGAGCAGATAGTGTGGCCTGGGTAGGTGAGTCCTAACAGGGCGGCAGTGGGGAGCAAACCCAAGCGTTGCTCAAGGATGAAGAGAGAGGTCTTGTGTGCAGATGAAGATTGCAAAGGCTGGGGGAAGGCAAAGTCCTGGAGAAGAGGGCAGGAAAGAAGATGATGGCAAGGAAGTGCTGAGCATTTTTTAAGAAATATTTAGGGATCACTCCTGTCCTTGTCCATTGGAGAGAGGGAGAGATGGGCTGGCAAACCTTGCCCTTGGAGAAGCAAAGCCATGCGTAACCTGTCACGTAGGGTATGTGAGAACTGTGGGTCCATGCCTGAATTAGAGGTGCCAGCTGTTATGGGTCTGTGATAAGATACTTGCTTCAAAGACAAGTTTTATTCTGCTATGGGTTCAAGACCAAGAATTGGTTCTACAGTGTAAAGGACTGTAAATGTATTTTCATGTGTCCTGCAGCATTGTTCCCCCCCCCACCCCAATCCTTAACCTTGCATTTAGCTTTGGGTCTCAGTGGGATTTCAAGTGATGCATCAATTTAAGATTCTCTTACTCTTCTTTACACGTACATACATATTTATACTATGATAGGTCTATTCAGGAGCTTGAAAGTACAGATTTTGGGCAGACAGCTGTTTCTTTTCTGATCTATTTCAGGCTGGAACATGATTAGATATCAGTTTGGATTCTGGATAGGGAATTTAAAGAAGTCCAATTATATTACGTAAAAGTAAAATCTTATACGTACACCCTTCTAATCAGAGCAAAATTCTGAAGAATTAAAAAAACTGTCATTGCTTGGTATAATGGGAAATGATCAAACATTTTCACTTTTAAGGGTTAGGAAGACTGTTCAGCACTAGCATCTGTCAGCTTGAAATGGTTCTTGGTTTGAAGTGGCAATTCATGTACATGGACAGTGCCTGATCTCAAATGTCCTTGCTGATGAGAGTGCCCTCATGCTGGCAAAAGTCTCACCAATGCTCGCAGGATCGCATCTGGACAGAGCTGGTAGCATCAGTTCATGCATTTATGGTTTTGCATCTCACTTAAGGCAGAAAATACAGTTAAGATAAAACATGATGCACAGCTTGTAGAAAACGATTTTATTTTATTACGGAAACATTTAGCAGAGCTGAGATACTGTGCTGATGGGAGCTGTAGAAAAATCTGAGAACTGACAGCATAGAGTTTATTGCGTTAATTAGAAAGTGGTGCAGTGTTAGTGAGAAAATGTATTTTGGGTTCGGCATTTTCTGTGGGTTTTTTATCATGCCTTAAAAGTGCTTTTTGGGTACTTTGGTTGCCTAATTGCAGACGCTGTACATGGAAGCCTGCACTATCTGAAAATCAAGCCCTTTTCCTAATAACGCATTTCAAAATACTGATGATGTGTTAAATGGGACTACATTGATTAATCTTTAAAAATGGGTAACTAACAGATGGGTCTGACTTTATGCTCATTCTGTTTTATCTGTGTAGTGGGGTGGCTTTAGTAGTAGAAGGATTCTTGCACAGAAACAAACACTACAGAATCTCTGCTGCACCATTGTTACTGTGCTGTTCTTGCTGCTATAGTATTTTATATTAGATAACTTTTTTTTTTTTTAAATCACAATAGAAATGACCTTTTGTTTTTTCATTACCTCATGTGGATGGCCAGAGGGTATTCTCACACTGTAAAGGCAGTAAAGCTCGCCGACAGATTTTCTAACAAAATCCTTGTGCACAGCTGCATAACATAAATCATTCCTTCCAATTTCTGAATGTTAAATGTTTGTCGTATGAAAGTTACTGCTGTTCTTGCTTGACTTTAACAAGGTTTGGGGTTTTTTGTTTGGCACAAATATTGTTGCTTTTCAGTTTTATAATCATGCTGCCCTTGGTTGTAACAATTATACTGCTTGAGTGCGAGCAAGTATAGGTTAGGCTGCCAAGATATTTGTATTTTCATAACAGTCAGCTCATATTTTACAAATACAGTGCGTGCTTTCCTTTACTTAAATTATTTATTTGTAAACCCAACTGGTGCACATATTGCCAAAAAAAAAGACTAGCAAAAGAAAATTCAGCTCGTGGGGTAAGAATCGTCTTCTGGGACTAAACCCGTTATTTTTACTTACAAGTTTTGCCCTCGTATGCATGTGGCATTGCAGCGCTAAAGGATCACGTTACAGTGCTTCTGGAATGAATCCACTTGCACTGCCTTAATGAAAGGGATCAAAAGTAGGAATGAATAACCATGGCTGCATCTGTCGCTGCTGGTTTTCTTTCAGTGCCGCGGTGTAGCGCGGGCCGCTGAAGGGCCCTGCGCAGTTGTGAGGTGCCTCTGGCCGATCCCCGGGACACGGCAGCTCCTCTGCAGGACCTTCCAAAGGTCAAAAGCCATCATATACTGGGGGATGGCAGTTTGACTAAGTGCTGCCTTAATAACGAAATCCTAACAAATTGTATTTATAAACCCTACTACCACTGAAGTAGTCTGTAAGGACTGCACCCTCATCATGCATAGCACTAAAATACAGGGTGAAAAAATTGAGCAAAATGGTAGCTCGGGCAGGGCAGAGAGCATGCTGGGTAGGTCCGGGGAGGGTCCGGGCAAGTCTGTGCCAACTAAACTGGGCAATGCCTCATTCCTCTAAGCTCTAATTTAGAGATATTTTGACATGACTGTAGGTGGGAGAGGTGGACTACAGCAAGTACCTGAAGAAGGTAGATTGTTTATCCTAAGGGGGGGCAAACCAAAATCCTTTCCCTGCTTCAGGCTCAGTTTTGGAGGCCTTAAGGACTCTCAAGTGGCAATGCCACTCAGGCCAAAATTCAAGCAGACGGGTTTCCAGATTGCTTGATCTTTACATAACCTCATAATAAAACCTGGAAATTAGGGGTTTGTTGGATACAGCAGGTAGTTGCAGTGAGCAGACAATTGCAAACAGAGCTCAGAAATGAATGCTGCGGCATTAAGAGGCTTCAAACGGTGAGGCTGGCTGCATGGTTGGCTCAGCCTGTGACCCTGCGGTGCGATGAGTACGGAGGTAACTCCCACCAGCTCCAAGGCAGATGAGCACAGCATCTTGCAGCAAGCCTCGGTACCTTGTAGCATCAGAACTGAAGCTGGTCAGTGGTAAAACACTGCATCAGAGATGAAGTTTGCAACAGAGCCCCGAGCTCAAAATATCAGCTCAGTTGTCAGCGAGTCATAAGGGAGAGAGAATACACTGGGATTTTTTATTTATTTTATTTGAGAATTAAAATTTGGGACTAGAAATATGCTGGTACTTTTAATAATACCGACTGCTTCCAAGTAGAGCTTGTGCTCAGTATGAAAAAAATCCTTTTTTTCCAAATATTTCATCGTACTTACATACTCTGATTTTATTTTAGGAGTTGTTAATTGCTGTGCAAAAGAGGAAAAAGCTAATGGCATGAATAAGTTGGGTGAAAACTGATTTATCAGAGTATAAATTGAGCGTTAGAACATCTTTCTGATGTAATCTAAAAGGGAACTTACGAATATATACATAGTAAAGTAATATGCATTCCCCTGCCCCCCTCCCTGGTATTTTGGCTTCTGATCTGAACATTTGCCATTTTGCAAATGTATTTCTATAGTTTTTATTCTAGCTGGCTAAAGAAAATACTTTTTCATATTTTCAGCTTAAATAAAGAGAGGGAACTTTTAACAGGTTGTTCTATACTCTGATAGTTAAAAATAATTTTAGAACCTAGGTGCTTAATAAATCTGCAAGTGCTTCTGCAGGGTTATTTCTGTGTTAAAATGTTTCCAACACAACATTAAGATTTGTCATTTTTCTTTCAGATACTGATGAATACAGACCACCTGTTTGGAAATCTTACTGTAAGTATCGCAATAGATTTTTATTTTTTTTCCCAAGTCAGACCTGAAAAAGTTTCAGTTGGGTGCTTTAGAAGACTCGTTTTTCTTTTCCTCAGAATGTGAGTTTAAGAAGCATCAAGGGGTTCATTACTATTTAGAGATAGGTGCAGTTGTTTATCCTCAAGGACAAGTTAATGCAGATTATTTGGAGGAGTAGATTCTCTGCGCCTTACTAACATAAGTGGTTCCACTCCTGTGTGGGTCTGGCTTATGTTGGTTTGGCAGCCTAGACTGGAGCTTCCAGAAGCTCCGTTCATGCCTTAAAGTTCATATCACTTACAAACTTTTAGGGCTCCTGTGCTCTAGTACCTTGCACTAGAGTTGAGACTTGAGCTGGTTAGAAAAATTCAAAATAAATAGTTTTCCCCTAGAATTTGTTGATTTTTGAAGCCCTGACTAGAAGGGCCTGGTTTCCTACCAGTCTTCCAGCCTGGGCTCTACAGCTCTTCGATGTGCATGCCCTAGCTCAGAGGAAGCTGGGCCTGCAGGCTGCGTTAGTCAGGTGTGCAGGGCAGTAGTCTGGGCACCCTGGTTGCCCTGAGATCAGTGCACCACCGCCTTGGGAATTTCACAACTTGCTGGGTTTCATTCCTAATTAAAAAAAAAAACCCAACAACAAAACAAGACAAACGAAAAACCCCAAACCCACAACAAACAAACCAAACAAAACCCCTAAAATTTTTAAATACAAAAAAATTCCATGTAAAGGAGTAACTGGTGTTTGGAAACACTGATGGAGGTTCAAGGATACTGAAGAGAACGCAAGACAAATGGCACCATAGCAGCGCTTCATAGCTTCCCACAGTGTCTCACCTCTAAATTCTAGTTCTGTGTAGACAAAGAGCTAAGGTGTGAGACATTTTGAGACTTGAGGAACCACAGCAGGGAAGAAGAGTCGTGTGTTAAAAGCAGATTTTGAAAGCAGAATGTTTGTGTGTTGATGAAAGCATTGCTCTCTAAAGGTTGGGGAGATTTAGCACCTGAGAAAATGCAGTTATTTCAAAAAGGTTTCCATCCTGCAGTGGGAGTTTCTTTACAATCGGAGACGTTGGGTTGCTCTTAAAGGCTTGGTGAAAACCAGGTTTAGAAAGAGAGTAAATGTAAGAGAGCAGATTAAAGTATTTTTTCAGCTAAAGTATATATAATAGAATTAAATGAGCATCAGAAAAACACCTTTTCTGTCACCTAGAAAGTATTCTGTTAATGGCTCACAGAGGTCAGTTGTTTCTGTTCTGTCCCTGCCATTGCCAACCTGATGCAGTCAAAAATCACACTTAGGTCTTAAAACTCATAAATCAGCCTTTTGTTTGGGTTTGGTTTCCAAATTTTTTAGTTGTTTAAGTTATTATGAGTTACATAGATCTTCTATGCATTGTGAGCATTAGGTTACTTCTGTAAATGAGAACATGTCTCATAAGAAATTTCAGAGCGTTTAGGCTGTGAGTAAATAGATATTGTGAAATTTGTAGCAAAAATTATGGCAAAACTGCATACGCTTAAACAGCCTAGGAATGTCAGGCTCTCTTAAAATACTGTTATGTTAACTGAAGAAAATAGAAAGGCAACAAGTCTAGAAAAAGGCTGAAGACTTTTAATTTGTCCATCTTCGGTCTTTTCTTTAGATGGATGACTTTGAACGATTTTTAGTAATTGCCAACATATGCAATTGCCATCATGTAATTGGGACGGCTGGGACCTTGGTCTGTTTGTGAATCTGGTGTTAGAGCCTGTCTGTGCCTTTTGAATCATCATTTATTATGCCAGTAGCTTGTCATATGCCAAGTCAGCCACTTAATATTAAATAATTTGCACACAGAACGATTTGAACAAGCTTTTTTCTTGCAGTGGAGGGCTAAAAGATAAAACTGAGACGCTTCACTCCTTGGTATTAAACATCATTAGTCATGATTGCAATACTTGTTACCGAGATCTGTGTCTTTTGCTCCCAGTTGTAAGCAATAACAGTGAATCACAGCTCTGTACCTTCTGTGAACTCAGGGAACACTACGTCTTTGTTCCGTTTATTCCATGCCATAATCTATAGTGGGGGGTCCAACCTCTCTAATACCAAATCTTCGTTGGCAGCTTGCCGGGAGCTAAGGCCTGGTTGCATGCAGATGTACGTGCACCCACTACACCATCATGGTTTGCCGTGGTGAGCCCTTCCCATGGTTCAGAATTAAGCACAGAGTCATGGGGTTCGATCGTATTTCTGTCTCATGGTGGATGAAGAGGAAGTTTGACTTTATCGGCAATAATTACAGCACGGAAACGGGTGTTGAACAGTTTGAATTGCATGCATCAATTAAAGGACAAGGAATAGGCATCCTGTTTTGTAACTTAACTAGTCTACCTGCTGTGCTCCTGACTGGAAGAGGAGAAAGGTACTACCTTTGGAGAAGAGGAATTTCCTTCCAGAAAATCTTTTCAGCCTGGCTTGAAGTAAGGTGGGAAACAGTTCTTTTTCTAGGCAGTTTCTGCAGAGCATACTGATTGTGAGTCTCCACTGCTCTTCTGTGAAATTCAGAGAAATCCATATTTGCTCTGTGATTTTTCTTTTTCTTTTTTTTTTTCTTTCAACTGGACGCTACAGTTCTCCAAGTTAGATATGGACAAGACCCAGTGCCATCAAATACAACTTTTACAATAGAAGCCAGGGAATCAGTGTGCTGGCAAAATAAATGGTCATGCTATGCTTGAAATGAAAATTACTGGTTCATATACTTGTGTGCTGTTCTTCATCACTTGCAAAAATCATTTTTGTAATACCAATACAGAATGGTAAGGATTGATTTTAGTAATGTCAGGAAAAAAACATTAGGTTTTTAGTTTGGAACAAAGGGAGTGCATTTTTCCAGTTTATCTTATGATTGCCCTATCATCGGGCATCTTGCCATTTTCTCCATTCCCATGTCACTTAGCACATAAATACAGAATTTGTCAGTGGAAAAGTCTCGTGATCAAATGAGAAGTGTAATGAAGTCAAATCTTATTGGTTAAATCAATGTATGGTCTTATTAGCTGAAGAAGGTGGCAGCACACATTATTAGACCTTGGTGTTAGTACTAATGATTGAAACATAATTTAATTTTAAAAGATTACAATTCCAAATGTCCATTTTATCAGTTCTAAAGTACTATTCAAATACGAACTTAGTGTTGACAGCCTCATTTTGAAGGTGACTTGCCAAACCAAACTCTTTTTGGGATAGAAATTGAAAGTCACTCGTCTGGTATTATATTAGAAAGTCTGCACATTACTACCATTAAATTTACAACTGGCTCCTAGGATTTATTCTGGCTTGATGAGGCTTATTTTAAAAAAAGTGAAAGGGAAAAAAAAGGGAGGGAAGATACTAGTAAGTGTATGTTGTAATTGGGGCCGTAACTGTTTTACTCTGCTACTCAGCTCCTGATGTCTTCAGATCTACAAATGCAAAGGCCTTTCTTCTCTTTGTTCAGAAAGGTCATCACTGAGCAGTGGCAAAAGCAGAGGGATTGATTCTGCAAAGTTCTGAACAATTCTTGCAAAGTTTTGACATATTTCAGGTGACTGAGTGTGTGCCCAGTGTACTAGGATGGGACTCCGTCTGCTTACTAAAGAAAGTCTGACAGCAGCCTGATTTGACATATAATAAAATTTAATTTGCATTTATCATGATTCCTTTTCTGATCTGCTTGATGGAAACTTGATTGGTCTCACCTAGTTACTCCCTAGTACTTGATCAATTAATTGTGAAGATAGTCAATAATCCCATTTTGGCTAGCAACATTCTTTTTTCTGACCACTTAGAAGTAATTTTTGAGACCTTGATATATGTATTCTTGCACTAAATCTTGCAGAAAGTCATCTTTATTTAAACAACAATATTTAATGTTAAAATGCCTAACTTATACAATGATTCTGTATTAATCAGAATTTAATTTCTGCCTTCTCCCAGTGTATCAATTGCAACAGGAAGCTCCCCATCCTAGAAGGATAACCTGCACTCGTGAGGTGGGTATTATAAAGGCTGAATTTTATAGAGCCTGGTAATTCCAAGGCTATACTTAATGATGTCGAACGCAAACAGTGATTCCTTGGGACACTTGGTGCTCTGATTAGAATAAGTAGCCTTGGGGGTACTGGTACTTGGAAATCCATTTGATGTAAAAATCAAATTAAAAAGCATTTTGAGTATGATGTGTATACGTGAGAATCATTTACTGGGTTTTGATTCTTAGATACTCGGAAACATGCTTTTTCTCCTCCTTTTTGGGTCAGAGGTTTGCAGAAGCAAGAGCAGAGCTGTACAGGGGAACTATGCACCTATTTGTACACACATTGCTGCTAGATCCATGCAACAAATCAACAGAGGGGAAGACTGAAACCTTCCCTGGTGCTGTTATTTGAGTCATAGTACTTAAGACTCATTAATACTAGTAGCTAAGCTATGCAGAGCCACAGATTTTTAAGGATCTAAACAGTAGCAACAGGATCCCATTGATACACAGTGATACAGAAGCATCTGCTCATGGGGTCAGTTGTTGAGGCAGACCCCAGGTTTCTAGCGTGCCCTGAGCTGCCATCCAGCAGAGCAGCACCTCTCCAGAGCTGTGGTGCTGGAGGGTTTAACTGATGCCAAACATCCGTGCCAGCAAGATTTTACTTGTAACTGCATCTCTCTTGCAGCTTCAGTTTGGAACCTGGGAAACATTAATTTCAATTTGAAAAATGCTGAAATGTTAGGCTTGACTTGTTAAGCAGTGTTACAAAACATAGCTCTTACTGAATAACCACTGAAAGTTATTACATTGCTGCAACAAAACTTAAGCATTTTTATCATGTGCCAAAAGAAAGGAAATTAATCTTTGAAATATGTTAGTCACTTTGACGTAGTATTAAATACAAAGGGATGTAGCACTGTCAGCAACATTAATAGCTTACAGTCTAGATCACAAGGAGGATTACTTTACCGAATTAAATAGGCGTTTCTCTGTCGTCTTTTCAAATGCCCAGTTGTGATTCTATGAAGTAGTCTGTCAAATTTTAAGATAAAAAGTAGAGATTTAACAGAAGTGAAATACTGCATTCAGAGGAAGCACTCTTTTCCTTTGTTAATTTGATAGATTTGTATTTTTATAAAAGGTACAGCTATAGCTGATTGCACTTAAGACATAGCTGTAGGAAAGAACAATTCGTGTAATTTTACAAGAAGCATTGTAGCAAAAAGTTTTGTTTTAACCAGTGTCTCTACTGTTAATGAGGGTCCAAGCAGGGGTATCCTTGTTAAGGTTGTTGTGCGGATATCTTCTGTACATCAAATAAGGTGGGATGGAGATTTGAATGAGAGATCTATAGAAGATAAGGTCTGAGATGTGAAAAAATGGGAGGTTTTCCAGTTTTTTATTCCCATGCAACATTATTAGGAAGGTTCTCTTCTATTTTATGTGTTCCCTACAATAGGGTCTTTCATTGCATTAATATGCAAAATATCTCAAGTCTTGTAGGAGCTTAGTCTTAGAATACAGGTTTGTGATTGTACAGAGGGCTCACCTGGATAGGATGAGGTACTTTACTCCCTGCCTCCACTGGACTGCGTTTATTGTTAAGTGCTTTTTCCTTCCTCTCCTCAAAAGTATTTCGCTGGTGGTGAATGTGCTAATATGCGTGTAGGTAGACGTATATATGCATATTGTAAAATGTATGAGGGGTTTTTGGTAACCCTCTGACACTGTTCATTGAGGTGCCGACACTATGCCTGTACAATCACCATAGTCTTTTATTTGCTGAGTCTTATCTCAGAGCCCTGCTATGGTTTTCTCATGTAATGACAGACTTTCTTATAGTGTATGCCTATAAAGTTGCCTGGCTCTTGTGGTGATCAGCAACAATTCTTCAGTTTCTTCAATGAGATGCTTTGAGAGCCTCAAATGTGAATATTTTAATCCTTAGGAATTAGAACCTTCATTTTTCTACATACCTTTTGGTTTCTTTAAAACAAACAAACCAACCAGCCCCCTAATGGAAATGTAAAGAGTGGGAATGCACCAGCACAATTAAGGATAACATAACGATTGTAATTGTTTTGCATGTTGACTGAACAATGCATATGTACCCCATAGTCAGGGAGAAACTGTAAACTGATAAAGGGGTCCAGCACACTCAATAAGATCTGTTGGCATTATATCCCATGCTAGTTTGACTGCAGGGAAGTGCCTTGGAGTCTTTTTGCCCTAGGTGATAAGAATTCACAAGCAAATTTTATACTAAGTTCTCCTTCATAGTATTTCTTGGTATGCTATTAGCCTCCCCAGTCAAATAATCGGAGATGTATGCATGTATACTTTATCTGAAAATTAAAAATGTCTCCCGCCTCTGGAGTGCTGGAAATCCTTCAGCTATTGATCAGATCTAGATTGCCTTCTTTTTAGAATCAAACAAGAGACCTACTTTTGCCAGCCAAATATAAAAGCATCTGTGTAAAGCTTCTTCAAATACGAATCACGCTGACCACTATAATTTTCTCATCCTCATTATCACTAAATTTTAATACTGTTAATTAAAAATGTTATTAGTTATTATACAGTTGGCAAATTTAAAAGTTGGACTGTTCTAGGGAGGAAAATTTGCTGTGGGTGAGTGGTGTCCTGCATGAACTAATCATCCAAGCACTTCGGAGGGTATCTGAGCGTACTGCATCCCTACCTAGAGAGGTCCTCCTGGTCTGATTCTACAAACAGGTAGTCTGTTAGAGTCAATGGGGGATTGGCAAAAGTACCACAAGCCATCAAAACACTCTGCTAAGTCCTGTCATCACTGGAGAAAGAACTGCAACACATTAGTGTCTATAATATCATATTTCTATGAGTTTACTCCAAGATTATAACGTATGACAAACTTTAAGTAAGTATAAAACTTTTCCTGTGCCAGACAGAAGGAAGGGAGGACATTACATGTTTTAAAATAGTTTCATTCCAGCCCCTGAACTGCAGAGTAAACCTGCGTGTGCACCATGAACATTGTTGTAGAAACAAAATCTTCAGTTTTTAGAAACTAGTGAGAAATGTACTAAATAGAATAGAGCTGTGAATGAATCAGTCAGTTGCAGGTATTTAGCTGCAGAACAGAACGTATTAAATACACATTTTCTTGTTAAAGAATCCATTTACAAAAAAAAAAAAAAAGCTATTTGAAGTTTATTTTTACCTAATAAAGGTAAAATTGAAAGAATAGATTATCAGCATGCATTTTCCCACTTCTGCATTAATTCGTTATAATGCAGACAAGTGGTATTCATTATAAGTATTGAAGAATTTATGCAGCTGAGCCAGATTTGAAGTGAAAATATATTCAGCAAACAGTAACGTGTTTAACCTTTTTCTCTGGTCTCAGCCTCTCCTGCTAGTGTTGAGCTTTGTGATCTGCTCTTTCTCAGCTGGGTTTCTATTAGCCATGTGTGAGTCAGTGGGGAGCTGAATCTTTTCCTACGTGGCTGAATTATTCAGCTGTATAAACAAATTTGTAAATATTAGGAAGAGGATTTTGGTCCAGAGAACATCAGAGAGGTCAGTAGGAGGGAACAACATGTAATTTAGTAAGGTATTAGCACGTAAATTGCTCCTCTTGCCTTATTGTATTCCACTTGTTGACATAAGCAAGAGTGATGATTAGGGGGAAAAGCCCTTGTTAAAGAATAATTGGAAATCACACCATACAAACCCCCAACCTTTGATTTCAGGTGCAAAGGCACGTGTTGTTCAAGTGCCGATACTGTGAGGTGTGTTTAACAGAATGGCCTACTTAACATGAAATGCTTCTGAAATACAGAGAATTTGAGTTTCTGCTCTGTTACACCAGTTTCATGTCAGAGCAACATCCAGTGGAGTTACACTGAGGTAAAAAGAGCGTTGCATTCATTTGGGATTTTTTTATTGTGAAGGTGCAGCAGAGCCAAGGCTTTTAACATTGTATGATGTTGACTGGTAACATTGATGATTCCAGAACATTCTAAGGATGTTTGACTTCTGCATGAGGCTTACATCCAAATTGTAATGTTGTTTGTCCAATTAATATTGTATTACCTCCCTGGACTTTGTATTGTGCATATAATCTTTTATATACACGCATGTGCATGCAGGCATATTTCGGGCATCTTTGCTATATGAAGGCACTCCATGATAAATTTTAAGTACCTTTGTATGAAAAAATATGAGAGAAATTATGAAGATAATTAAAATCACTGGCCTTTTCCATCTTATTATGAGGCTTCATCCTAATTCTGTGCCAGTAGTTGACAAGCCTAGTTAACAACAGTTAACAGCATCATGTCTATGTAGTCTTGTGACAATGGCCTCTGTGAGTGGTCAAGAAACATAGCATAGACTGGGCATATATAATGCACATCCTTGTTAGAGCTGTTCTGAGAGATGGTGTCATCTTTATGACAGTCACCCAGAATGACTTCCCAACTTCCATGGTACCTAAGCTGTTTTCCAAAAGAATGGCTGTGGTAAAGCACTTGCCAAGTCTGCCCATTTATCTGTTCCTAAACTTGGTTTCACTGGCTTCACACCTCAGTTTGAAAAGATTGGAAACAAAGCAATGGTTGACCTTTGTGTTTCTTGCAGGTATCATAGTGACACCTGATTCTTTCCTGCGGCCTCTGCATCAGCGCTATACAAATAAGCACGCTGAAAACAAATACCTTACAATTATTTTTTTCGAAGTTAGAAGCAGTTTTTAAAACTGTGCCAAAGATAGGTTAAACAAACAGCAATAGGAAATTTTTCCCATAAGTAAGAAGTCCTGAGAAGTCAAAAGACTTAGCATTCAGCTGATCTTTGCTGGACACAGAGAAAATGAAGTAGCTAAGGCTGCCTTTACTCATGCTCAATGGTACTTTGGTCCAAAAATATTGCCAGATCGGAAAGAAACTCTGGAGAGGATAATTACACTATATCTTCAGCTAACAGCTTTAATTAAAATGACCATTTTCTTGCTACTGCTTTGATTTTATTTAAAAATGTATTTCCTTTCTTAGGTGGGTTTTAGTTCCAGTCCAGATGGATGTTTTGGTTTTGTCTCCTTAGCTTAAGGCTGGCAGGAGTGTGAAAGTTAGGCTAATGAAGCTTCTGAACGGAACTGTTTTGGCTTTCAGCGTTCACGTGCAACTGGCAGATACGTGGGTGCCTGCAACTGTAATTTGTAGAAATACAGTCTGGCAGGAACTTTGTGAAGTCCAGGCATACACAAAAGACCAAGCTACATGTCGCTTCTAGTTCTGGTGCAGCTAAGGATACCTAAAGTAAGAACAAATGCTACACAACCTGTTTATGTCTAAGTTGCTGTGAGTAAAGTTGGTGCCATGATACTTCTAGGAAGCATTATAGAAAGCTGGAGAACAGTGTTTACTGCCTTAGGTGGTAAATTTGGCTTACGAGTATTCCATGTGTTTTAGTACGTTCACATGGACTGCACTAAGTGTGTATGTAGCCCAGCTAATTCTGAGTGAACTAGAAGGCCCTTGCTGAGTTCTGATGGAGTTGCCTTAGGGTCTAAATATATGCATTAAATCTAGATGTCAACACCACACCCCCACGCCCCCCCAATATTATCATAAATTTAAAAAGTGGTGAAAATAAACCAAAACACCAAAAACCAGGCAATAAAACTCAGTGAATTGGGGTTCCAGTTGCACTGAGTCTTATAAAAGCCAACACATCAACATTTACCCTGAATTTTTTGCGAGTTGGCAAAACTGATCAGTAGAGACTCAATGTAAACAGAAGTGGTTATTTTCCTCTTTAACTCCTCATCCACCAAGAGGAACTGCAAACCCAGCTTCAGTTGCCTGGAAGTCCAGCAGAGCTTTTCTCTGATGCTTTGCTCCAGTCATCTGCCAGTTCACGTTTTCAAATGTTTGCATACAGAGTATAATACTATAATTTGTCTTAGGATTTGCAAGTACTCTGAAGATGTCCTGTCATGTTACTAATCCAGTACTGAAATGGAATGCTTTTGCCTATATAAATTTTCCAGTGCTGTCATACAAATTCCCTGTATTCACTGAGATAAATATCGAATCTCAATAGGCAGACGACAAAATTTTAACAACTGCCTGAGACCAGTGTCCTGAGGGCTTTAGTTAGGAGTTGCTGCAAGTTTCTACAATAACAACAATAAAATGTTTTAACTTTTTCTACATTTGTGTTGCTATCTTCCTATTGAAAAAGTAGCCTACATTTAACAAAAAATATGTAAGACTTTTTTTTTCTTTTTTGAAACGATCCAGTCTCTTCGGGCCCTTTGGAAGCAGTTATCACACTGGTCAACTCTTGCTTGCTGTTATGTAGGAAAAGGAAATCTTTTAGAACTTTATAAATCTTTACAATGATGGAATGATTTTTCAAGAGTGATAAACCATCACAATAGCTTTTTATTTTCTGGAAATGTGGAAGAGTTATTATTAGAACGTACATCAGGATGTATTTTTTTGTTGCTTTGGACATCTGAAATCTTCATTTATACTCCACTGAGATAACTGGAGAGAAGTGCTAATTTTAATAGGGTTTTTTATCCTGAAAAGATGGAAAAAAGAAACTGAAGTGGCAGTTTACTGTGAGTATTTTGTGGTTTATTATAGCTGGATTGTTTTATGCTCCTCTAGTTCAGGTTGTATAAATGTTGAATTTTACTCCTCAAAGAGTTTCCTCCTTTAAATTTAGGAAGGAGGGATAATCTGGTGGTTTAGATTTTGAGCTGATTTCGGGGAGGTCTGCAGTTCCTCACTCGTCTATAAACTTCCTAGATAATCGCAGATGAGTTACTTCGTCTGAAATACTTAGCAGGCAATGGTGTTCCGACACTCTTGCATGTTGTGTGCATTTACACTGTATGGTCTCCAGAGCGTGGATGGGCTTCTGTAACACAGCATAACACATGCATACCTGTTGTGGAGGTCTTTTAGGTGATAGCACAGATCACACAGTTCAGTGAAGTCAAGGAGTGCAGGGCTTAGGCACTTGCAAATGAATGTTTAAGCTAATCTACCACTTGCCCTCACTCTGAGGGGATATGGTAGTGGCTTAATTTCTCGCGGCAGTGGCACCACCAGCTTTATGATGGGAGATAACTTGCAAATTTAAGAGTTTTATAGGTGTTTCACTGTATTAGTGCACTTGACAATGTAGTACACTTACACCCACAAAATGAATCTTTTGTTTCCCCTGTTTGGAAGTTTGTACAAGCAATACTTAATGCCATCAGTTTGTATGAGCGGAGCCCTGAGGATGACGTGACCCAAGTGGCTCATTCACTCACTCTGTTTTAAGCCATTCAGAAGTGCAGTGTTTCCCAAAGGTCTTCCTTTGGTTTCCCTATATTCCACCCACAGAGAGAATCTTGGGATGGTAGATGGTTTTTGTCTGTACTTTCGCATTATATCCCTCTTTATTTTTAATACTGTATTGCCAACAGTATGCTTATTGTATGGGTTCACTTGTTATGAAACATTACAGTTTCTGTTGTTTCTTCTAGGTAGAGAACAGACCCAAATATTATGGAAGAGAGTAAGTAACGTACATCTCCCAAAGTGGTTTATCTGGACATGTTGTCTGATAACAGTTACAGAAGAGTTTGCAAGCATTTGCTCTGGGCCCTTTGTTTCTTCTTTTTGTTTTACAGCAGTGTGTCTTGCTCACCATCAGATTATTATTGCAGTACCATCACTTTTGTTTGCCTAAAATTACAGCTGCATTTTCTGGTGGATATGGATATCCTTGAGTGAGAAAAACATGTTTCTGTACTTTCAAAGGGTTGTCTCAGTCTATTTCCCTCTCCAGTTGGCTTTTGCAAAAGCTGTTTGTGTGCAGGAAAAAAAATATTTGGATCACCAGTGCAATATAAGTGTACAGTATATATGCCTTCTATTTCAGACTGCTAAGGCAAAGATGGTTAGATTTAGTGTGGAGAAACAAAGCAGAGCTTGTTTGTGTTTATCTTGGTAAAAGATGTGTAGTGTTGCTAGGTTATTACACCAGTAATCACTGAGATTATATCCAATCCCTGGGATTTTAGCAAGTTGCCATAATATCCCTGAATGCTGCAAAATGTTGGATTGCATGCCACTGGCACAAAACATGTGAAGCCAGCAGGAGACAATGGTTTTATTTCTACATATTGAAGTGATAGATGCAGATTAAAAAAGCAGTACACTTCTTTCATAGATATTGTTTCATAGAAGCCTTTCTAAACCATTTAAAGTGACTTCAAATGCAGGCAGAAAGGGATATTAACTTAAGGTGGAGATTCCTGCAAATCAGTATTTTTTATGTTTGTTGCTTTTTTAATTACCATGGTTGGTGGTTTTTAAAAGAAGAGGAAAAGGTGATTTAAAAGTGAAAAGGCCTGTGTTTCAAAAACTCTTTGTTCCTTAGATTCCATGGGATGATCTCAAGGGAGGAAGCTGACCAATTATTAAGTGTTGCAGAGGGAAGTTATCTCATTCGCGAAAGCCAACGGCAACCTGGAACCTACACTTTGGCATTAAGGTTGGTAATTAATATTTCATTTTTAAATTTATAAAATATTCAAAAGATTATACTGTGTTGTTGACCTTAGTGCTTAAACTTCCTTGTGATTGTTTTAACTTTTTTTTTTTTGAAATCATGGTCAGCATTTAATGAACTGATACTTTTTTACCCTAGCTACAGACTTGGTATTTTTAACCTTCCCTAACCGTTTCTGAAGTGCTAACATTCCTTATTATTTGCACCATCAGGATACTAGCAATTGTGGTTTTGCTGGTGATGCTTCATTTTGCCCTTCTCCCACTATGTTACAGACGTGACCCCATGTAAATGTTGGGAGAGCAGGCAGTCAAGAAATAAAATGCATCTTACGAGTTCACCTGACTGACTACTACTATTAATTCTCTCTAGTCCCTCTGTGGGATGGCCAATAAATCATGAGGGGTTTTTTTTGTCTGAACACCTGTTAGCTAACAATGTTTGCAGATCTGTTTCCTCGCTCTGCAAAATTCAGATATAAATAAAAAACTGAAATAAAAACAGGAATAAAAAATAACTTAAATACTTTTAAATAGTTCAGTTACTTTTAAGGTAATGGAGGTTATCTTGGCCTGGGCTGTACACCTAAGTACTCAGATGGGAGATGATGATTATTAGCAATGTTTTAAGTCTAAGTGGGACAGAAAAACATTGAAGGAGAAGATGCAGTTACCAGAAGTTTTATATGGGTAAAATAAGGTTATGATTAAAATAAGAATATCTTGAAATAATAGGTTGTGATGAATTAGTTTCCTTTTTTGGAGGAAAAAAGGTATATTTTACTGAGATATTTATTTCTATAATAATAAGATTCTAGGTAGAAACATTATTGACATTTGCACTGGTTTGCGTTAACGGTGTAAATAAATTGGTGTTGCTTATTGGAGTCTAATACTCCATTTCATCTACTTCTGCTCTTGTAATATTCATTTAAAGCTAAAAAGAAAACAGTTGTCATAATACCTGACTTGAAGACAAAGAACTCCTGCCCCTTGGTCCTGATGGTGCAGAAGGCACGGGGTCTGTAGACTGTGAAAGATGAAGCTGCTGAGCATCTTTCAGGATGTATTAAGAGTTTTACAAACTCTCCTCCAGTCCAGCAAGTCAAAGACAGGTCTTTTCTTGGTTTGATGGTATCTCTTTCAATGTGGAAAACCTCTTTGAAAGCAATAAAATCTATTTTTATACCCAGTAAAAAAGAGAACGGATAGCTGTTGGTGATCAATTTGTGAAACAGTTTCAAATGATAGCTAAGCTGTTATCATTGATTTACTTTGAGGAAATTCAGCATTTGGCAAAACACTTCAGAGTCTGAAACTGCAACATATTGCAGCTGTTTCATTACGTTTAAGCGCTAGCTGAATGACTTGTGTATTAAGGGTGGTGCGCTAGGTGGCTGCTTTCCATCCCACAGCAAGTAATGCTCTGTTGTCTTGCTGTTGGCCTTTAAAGTGTATGAATGAGGGTCTTTGCTCTTATACCTTAGGTGAAAGTTCTCTGTGAACTGCAGCACTGTGTTTTCCACACTTGGGAATTTTACCACTAGGGTTTCTTTTTCTCTCTACTAGGATGTGTAGCAGGAGTCTGTGTTCCCATTGGCTGGAGACAGAGTTTTGCTCATTTTCCATTTTTCTTCTCCATGGAATTACATATGCAAAATATACCCATTAGCCAATATTCCCACTGAGTGTGTTGCTGACATTGTAGCATCTCTTGAAGACTAGGTAATTTCCACAGTCTGTCTGTTCATCCTGACTGTGAGAAGTTTGCTGTGATTGCCCTGATGAGTTTGTCATTTTACCTGTAATTTATAGCATTTTTTTGAGACCACACTGCCGGATGAAAAAGGTAGCTCTATCTGCATTTTAGATAACCCCAGTAGGAATTTCAGGACGTTCTCTCCATGGCCAGAAATGGAGCTTGGCAGTAGGGTGGTATGTATGGGCAAAACCTTTCCAAGTTCAACAGAAGACTTTGATTGACTTCAGGGTCTCCAATTTCACCCTTTCTTTTCTAGTTGTGTGAATCAATTTGATCTGTTCATACTAGGCTTAAATGCCACTCTGTCATTCAAGCAGTTGTGTTAATTTTGAGATCACTTCTGTATGATTTTTGCTTTTCCTTCTTCACCTTTGTTTTACCCTTCGGAAGGTGTGGGAGGAAAAAAAACTTGGTCAGCTGTTAGTTTTATATGAAGAAACAGACACAGAACAGGTTTCACAGCATTTTACAAAGTTAACCTACCAATGGTGAAGACATGCTTTAATCCTGCAATAATTAACACAATGACAAAACATAAAATGGACTATCTGTGTTTTCTGATTGTTTTTTGGTCGTGCTTTGGAAAACAAATGGAAAATAGTGAGTAAAATTTAGATGCTTGAGGGTACCCATTGACTCTTGACATAAATACCTGGTTCCCTCTGTATTTCTGTGTATCTGCTCAATATCTCTGTCACTGTGTACATTTATTGCCTGACTTGTCTGTCTGACAGTCTGTCAGTTGTGATGAGGAAAAATTGAAAATTACCTATGAAGTGTGATTGCATCATAAAATCCCAGTTCATCGAGACCTACCTGTCTTGTGGAAACATTGGGTAGGATCAGCTGCTGTTGAGACTGAGACAGGGTTGTTTCCTAACTCGTAGTTACTGGTTCTTCTGCTGGGGGGCAGACAATTCAGTAGTACAGGCGGCTCAGCACACCCAGCTCTGGCAGATGTCTTCTTCCTGCGTTTGTGTCAGCATGCCTGGGAATCCTGAAAAACCCAGTGCATCCAATGAAGAGCAGTTAAGTGAAAAAGGATCATGACCCTTTCTGTGGTGAGGTATGATGTCTCTCTGATGAAATATTTCCAGTCTTTGTAACTGCAATGGAAAAAACAACTTTTAAACCAGTCAACTCCTAAAATCATCATGGAACAATTTGAATGCTACATTTGATTTCACCAGCTATTGTAGCTGATGTTTAAAATCTCTATGGTATGTTCATACCAGCCATTGGTGAAATAGTTTTGAATTTAGTTCAGATCTTAGTTTTGTTTTGTCTAATATTTTGGTTTGGTATTACTAAATTAAGTGAAGGCATTGTATCCTTTTGCATCCTTGGAATTCAAAAAGGGAGATATCCTGGTGTTCGTTGTTTGGCTTACTTATTTTATATTACAGTTTATTTAATCAACTTCAACATCAGATATCCGCTGTGCTGGTAAAGTTTCTAAAATAGTTAAATTGGAAGTTAGAAAAAAACGCTAAAAGACCCCTTGGCCACAAAGCAAGCTAGGTGAGAGATAAATGTAGAACTCGGAATCCTTACTATGACTGCCCAAACATTGTATTTGTGAGTACATCATCCTCTATGCTGCAAATATGATAGAGATTAATGAACCTTAGCTCAGCTTTGTAAAGTGAGTGTTTATCTTCTTCTGAATTATTAAAGAAGATCACCTCACAGAGGACTTTATATTATAGGAGAAAACCAACCACATTCTCTCTTGTTCTGTCTCTGACCTCATCTTCCAGAGATGCTCAGATTGCCATTGCTCTGCACTGAAGATTTCTACTTGTTAAACAATTTAATCTTTGTAGAAGATAAACTGTTAACACCACAAATCATAACTCCTTTGTAGGCAGACAGGATTCACAGTTATACAAACATGTTTTTCTGAAATCTGGAACAGATTGGACAATCACACTAAGCTACAGCCTTCAGCTACAGCCAAAAGGCACAGAATGCAAATGCAGTTGGTGCATGAAGGTTCTTCTATGGACTGTTCTACTCCCAGCATGGCTCTTCTGCATCTCACTTTTTTTTTTTTCTAAGTTACTCTAAGGGATGCCTTAAGTCATCATAAAATGGGAAGATCTGGGGAGAGATCTGGGTAATTGTTTGCAAAGAGTTTCACCCCAGTTATATATCTCTGTTATTGTATTAGCAAGTTTTCTGAATATGAACGCGCTGGGTCGAATCAAAGGACCAGTTCATAGTCCAGTCCAGTATCCACTCTTCGGTAGCTATTAATAGCAGGCATTGAAAGAAAAACGTAAGAACAAAATGAACGTGTAGTAGTAGTTCTCTGGTGTGCCCTCCCAGCCTCTGAAAATTTGCTGTTCAGGGACTTCTGAGCAGAATTGTTATTTTTGCCATTTTTTCAGGCTTTTGATGGAGCACATTTTTGAGCCCTCATAGACTTTGCTGTCTGCAATCGTAGCATGAATTCTGTGCCTTAACTAGGTTTTATGGGAAGCAGCATCCATTTTTTGAAGATTCCATCTCACAATTTTATTGGATGCTCCCTAGTTTTTGTATTATGAGAAACAGTGAACAATTGATCTCCGTTTAGCTTTTCCATGCCACTCACATCCCCCTTATTGTTCTCTTTACAGGTCGATGAGTCCTAGGCTATACATTCGGGTTTTGTAGCAAAGCTGTTCCATACCCCTCATCATCTCTGTCATCTTTGTCTGCGCCTTTCTCTTACTCTGCGATGATCTTTTGGAGATGAGGGGATAAGGACTGCACATCCTGTTCAGGATGAAGTGGGCCATGGAGCTTTCTTTCTTTGTTCTCTAAACCTTTCTAAATGAATTTTTGACCACTGTGGAGCATTAGGCTCTGAGGCTTTTATAGAACTAGCTTTAGTAAATCTAAGGATCTTGTTCCTGAGCTGCAATAGCTACAGACATAGCCTAGCACAGATTAAGTGACCAAATATAGGACAGGACAAATAATAGCTTTTGCAGACTTAACCGAGGCAGTCAAATATTCTTAGTGCAATGCTGTGGAATGGTTAACTGAGTTCAAAGTGAAGATTTTGCATATTTCTTCTTCAATAAGGTAGAAAAAGTGATTCTTACCCCCAAAAAACTTTAGTTATTAAGGTTGCCAGTGAGTTACTGTAAAATGTGCTTTCCACTTATATAATAAGCTGCATTTTTACCATCTTCTAATGAGCTATTTTTGTCTACTTTCGTCCATTATTGTGCAACTAATTTGCATCATGACTTTTTTTAAGATAGATTACCTTTTAAATCTAAATTTTAAACAAAAGAGCTTTTGTCTTCAGAAAACAAGTTTCTCAGAATTTGTAACAGAGGTAGAAGTATGTTCTTAGGGAAAAAGAAAATGATCATTTAAATATTGTTTTAAGTGTGTGCGTTTGGCTAAATATTTGGAGCTGTCCTTCAAAATTGATGTTCAGAGCCTAAGAAGGCCTGTGAAATTGTATCAGTTCAGACACCGGATAAAAGAGAACAAAGCATAAACACAAATGAGAGCAGCAAATCAGCACATTACTATATTTAATGCCGGTATTTAATCATGGATGTGGTTTCTCATAGCTTATTTAAAAAAAAAAAAAAGAGCACAGCAGAATTCACCAATGTTTACTAATTAATTAATCAGAGAATGCCACTGAAATTTTTTGCAACCCTGAGGTTTAAAAAAAATTACTAACAAGAGAAAATTATTGTAGGTATATATGTATGTCCATACATATCAGCAAGTCTATGTGACTATAAAAATATATAAAATACGTTGTAATGTTAATTAGACATTCCAAACGGATGAAAAGAACTGAAATTTCCTAATTAACTCCTGGAGGTATTAGATCTGCTTTTAAATTTGGCAAAAGAGTAGTACAGTGCTTAATGCTAGGACCTATAGCAAATGACAGTAACAATAAGACATGGTTTGCAATGTAGCCTTTTGTGGTTGAGAGCTTGTTTAATAATTAGGATGAGGATAAAGAGGAAACGGGTAGAGATTGTACTTGTGGTAGGCGTTGAAGTGTGATGGTACTGCGTGTTCTTTTGAGCAGATATCTGCTGTAGCACGTTTAGTTGGTTACCATGGTTTCCCTTCCTGCAAATTCTATTGTTGTGATACTGAGAATGAATCGAAATAAGGTTCTGCAGCATGATTAAAAAAAAAAGGTAATAATGTTAACTGTGATTATGAGTCATGTTTTCTCTATGTTGGAGGGGTTAGGGCACATTCATGATTATGTAGCATCAGAAGAGAATTCTTGAGGAGAAATAAATGTCAGAAATTAGCAATCCTTAGTTTAGTCGACCAGCTATATGTATTGTGCAAGAAATTGATACACATGTTCTCTCTCCCTAAATTATGAAATTGCATTAAGAAACTAGCCACTGATATCTTAAAAGGAGACATACTTGGTAGGCTGTTGGAGCATAACTCTGCAAATAAACCTTTTTAATTTCAGAGGACAATTGCTTTGGTAGCCGAATGATGTTCATTTTCAGCGGGCTCTTTTGGGACACATGTGTAGTGCTCTTCAGAACACACATTGATTGCCATGGGATTACTTACGCATGTAAAATTCAACATCTGCAAAAGGCTTTGTGAATTCAGAGGTTAAAATGGTGCATCTGCATTCTGCTGGAAAGCCTCCTTGTACAGGCTGGGGCATTGGAGAAGAATTGGGAAAGGAAGAATTGTTTGAAACAACTTTTTGTGTGATAATAGCTGAATTACTTTTTTTTAATTAGGAGTGTATCAAAATTTGGTCAGTTTATCCTGAATCCACAGCTGATCTATATAAGTAGTTAGAAGGAGCCCAGCAAAACAGCAGCTGACTGCATCCCTTCACTTTACCATGGTAACGGCATTCTGACGTCATGCTAGTTGCTTGGAAAAAATGATAAAGACCATTTTAAAGACCAAACTTTGCATATCTTTCTATCTGTGTATTATGTCACCTGATTTGCAAAGACAGTGATTGGCAGTAGCAAGGGCTGAATTTAGTTTCTAGAAACCTTTCTTAAATATTTACACAATATTCCTTGGTCACTAGCTGAAAAAATGGGTAATCTATATATACACATGTGTATGCACACACACACACTTTAAAGCTTAGCTGGGTTAAACAGAATAGCTCCAAAATGTGATCAAAACTATCTGTGGGATAAATATGTTTCAGCCTGACCCAGTTTGATCAGTTTTCTTTATTCTGCATGAGATGGCACAAGAGTGCTCCTTCCTCCGAGGTCGGCTGAAGCTCCTGGGGAGGGACTCTTCCTTCTCCCCCAGGCTTAGCCCATCACACTTCCATAGGTGCAGAATTCAGGCGAGTTTCAAAAATTGGCCACTCAGGTATCTGCAGCTTCTTTTAGATGAAAGGAACGGTTCATGCTTAAAGCTATTTTAATAGGCTAACACAACAGGTATGCCAGCTAATATGCTGGGCTTTTTTTTTTTTTCTTGTGAAGAGCCAAATATTTCTTTTATGAAGGCTTAAATTCCGCTGAAACTAAAGCTTGTCATTCTGCTGGTTGGGTACATCACACAAGCTAGTGCTAGTCCCAGGGGAAAATGTGCTGATAAATTTTGGAGCTTGCTTTTCTGCTCTAAAGTAAAACAATTGGACCTCTCTCCAAATGATCTTCCATGTAAAATAAGCTTCTTTTCCCGTATAAAATTCCGTACTAAATAACAGACTCTGTTACTTTGTCAATAATGTGGCAGGTTCAGCTACCAGTAAACCGCATAGCTGTCCTGCATGTCATGTGCCTTATGTAAGTGCATCTGGGCACTACTGAGGTGGCTTCACTTAAGTATTTAGAATACTAATAAAAAGCTACTAACCTTAATGAGTAATTAACTGGCTACCTAGGCCCTCCTACAGACTAGAATGCTTTTTTCCTTATGGTTCACGTCTTCTTGCTGTGTTCCTGTTCTCCATCCCTCCTCTTCCCATCTGTTGTTGTTGTCAGCTCTGTTTTCTTTTGGCTAGAGTGTCTAATTTCTCTTTGGCAATTCAGTTTGCTGCAGTCATTCTCCTGCTCGTATAAGTTCAGCACTTCTCCAAGGAATATTCTCTGCTTCGGTGCTGGTGTGAACTTTTTGGTAACTTGTCCAAGAGCTGTCTGTGTTCAGTGCCTATAGCTCATGTGCATTTTATGCCATGCCCTTCACCTCTGATTATATATAGCTCCTGCTAAGTCTGCTTACAAAGATCTACTGTGATCTGGTGCACAGTAGAGGCATTGGGCTTGTGGTGAGGCACTGTGGTGGAGCTCAGAAGGTCTGGGCTCTCTTCTTGGCTTCACGGAGGACTCGGCATGAGGCTCTTAAGTTTTCTGTGCCTCATTTCCCCGTTAGAGAGGGTATTTTCTTTCCCATATTGCCTCACATGCCTGTTCAGTACAAAAGACTAGGATCCCTTAAAACAACCCAGACAAACTGAAAGTTGTACTCCATCTCTCAGGCTACCCCCAGTCACAGCTCCTGAGCAAGCATCTGCATTGTACTGTGCTGTTTTTATGGTGTATAATGTCTGCCTGGTTTGAAGCTTCTAGGGAGCTGAAGTAGTAAAAAGTCAAATTACAATGCAATCAACTGATAATTAAATTGTGTATATGTGTACATAGTATACATTGCGCTCTCCTCCTCGTCCCCTCCACTGTCAAAAAGATACGTCTTTTCCCTCTTCTGCAGGTTCCACTGGAATGCCTTTTAGCTCTATTGCTTTTAGAAAATGCTAGTTAGAAATGTGTCTTCCAGGTAGTCCTTTTGGTTGGCCTCTTCTTTTGTATGCTTTTGAAATATGTATTTATAAATTTTTGTGTTTGGAGAAACAACTTTTTTCCTGTGCTGCTTCAATAAGCAAAGAAGTCCTTCAGCTGCAGATACAATGGATACTTTATAAATATGTTTTCAAAATAACACACAATAGCCTGATATTGTTGTTTAATCTCATAATTGTTTTCATCAAAACATTTATGAATTATTCAAACAGTAAAACAACTGACAGCAATAAATGTTATCTGGCCCAGTTTTCCTCTTCCTTCTCCCTCTTTCAGACTTGATGTAGCTCAGCTGAGTTTAGTTCCTCCTGATTTGATAGGTGCGAGGAAGAGAATCAAGCTCTTTTCTTTGTTTTTTCCTTTTATAACTTGAGATGAGTAAATGAACTCTTAACAGTTCCAGTAATGAATTGAGATCTGCCCCACCTACTGCTGCGCTTGCATGAAGGAAGAAATTGTGTTTGAGAAAACCAGAATATAATAATAGAAAAGCTATCGATTTTTATTGATGAGCTGTTAGTAGCCCCCAAAACTCTAACAGTGCATATTGCATATGCAGGAACCATTTCATTTTGCATTATTATGCTTGTTTATTGCTAAGGAATGCAGCTTTGAGGAAATACCATTTTAGAGAGCTAGATGTGTATGTTGGTGAATCTCACTGTTCGCGAAAAAGTGGTGAGTGATTACTAGAAATCAGAGGTAGAATACATTGAGAAAACAACTTAAGTAGCAGATTGTGTAATAGCTTTAACTAAGTTAAGTAAACCTGCATTGTAATGTTGGGATTAACGGTGGCTTAGGGCAAATCAGATTTGACAAAATCTCTCTGGAACAGAAATCTCGCTGTAGTTATTTTTAATCTAAAGGAAATGTTTTATATATTTCTTTTTTTGTTTGTTTAATATAAATTTTGAGACCTTGAATAGCAACCTGTAGAGTGTACATTAAAAAACAAAACCAAAACAGGAACAACAGCAAAACAAATGTTTCTCTACTCTGCTCCCCAAACCCCGTTTCTGCACTTGCAAAAGCTATTTTATGATAAGGATGTTTCTTTGGGTTTTCACTTAATGTCTTCCAGTCAGGTTTCCTTGATATACTGAATTAAAAGATGCATATTGTCTTAGTAAGATAAATTAAGAGCAAGTTGACTTTACTGTGAGAAAACCTGTAAATGTGACAGTCATGAGTAACTTAAACCCTTGTAGGAAAAGCTGCTGTAAGTGAAACAAAAATGAACATGTCTGAGCATTAAGCTATGGCTGTTCTCTCTCCAAAGTACACATGATTGCAGAGGAATTTCTGTTACAGATCTGATGTTGTTCTACTTCTAGATTTACCAGAAAAAGAATTACATATATGACCTAAAATGAAAATGTTATACATAGGCAGAGTAAAATTTGCACACACATTTTGAAGTTTGCTGAGCAGACGCTGGTGAGGGTTAATACCTTAGCTTAGAAGAATTAAAACACAGTTCTGCTTTAAAGTAGCATGAAAACTCTCAGTAACATGAAGTCACACTATAGAACTAACTCATGGAAAACATTTCTTCAACATTTTTGGTAAAGAAA
>NW_009260022.1:5339991-5365842 GCF_000687185.1 Egretta garzetta | reverse complement strand
TCAGAAGGTGTTTATTCCAGGCATGCTGTCATAGGTTTCTAAATACTGCTTTCATTTAAAGAGAAGGTATCAGGCTTTTACTACTTTCCCACGTATATATAGACTTCAAAAGTTTCTTAATCACTAACTACAGCGAGTCTTTTCCCAGGAAGCGTGGAGGTTTCATCAGGTAGAAAAAGCAGTAAAACATTCCCCAAAACATTGGTATTGATTCTGATTCAATCATCAAATCAATTCCAGGGACTTATATCAAGTTTAAATGGAATAAGGCATGCAAGCACCTAAGAAGAGGTAATATATCTGTACAAGAGCTTCTTCTCAGAACCATACAGAGTATTTTCAAATGATCTATCACTGATCAAGAACATTAAGAGTGATCTTAAGTGTTAAGTAACCTTACTACATATTAATAGCACATATGGACCTTGATCAGCTGACGTTTGTTCAGAGTTTGAGATGGTGAAAATCAGCTGTTAAAAGTTGTTAAAAGCAAAATAAGACATTGAGACAAAAGAAGACTTTTCTTATTATTTTGTTAGATTTATTGCAGGCACCAAGGGCTGACAACACTTTCAGTCTTCATTGTTTTCAGCAGCTGTTACCCACTGCCGATGCCCTAGAGCAGTTGTCTCTCACTTGTGTTGTCCCTGGCAGTGCTCATGATCCACAGGAAAGTGCCGCTGCTCTGGTCCTCACTGCCTGCTGTTTGCAGCATACTATTTGCACAATATTGTTTCTCCCTTGGACAAGGAAGTCTGGGCAGCGATGCAGGTAAACAGTCTTCAGTCTCAATTGAGAGAAACTGCTGGGAGGCTGATTTTTTACTTCATCCCGATTAGACAGAGTGAGTTGAAGGTTGCATCTGCACTGGCATCTGAAGGATGCCATGCTTTTTCCATGCTAAACTAAACTATCATGCATTCAGCCAGCGCATGGGTCTGATCAGGTTTGAGGGATAACTTTATGCCTAATGAATGTTCATCAAGCAACAGTCAGCCAACCAGCCAATGTTGCCCTTCCAAATGGCACAGGAAAACTCTCTGTAGTGACTGTACTCTGCCACCTTTCTCAGTCATGTCAGACAACGGAGATTTTTTGTCTTCACTTACATAAAATGCACCTTTACTTGCCATCCCTAATGCATTTGGTATTATTTATGCATATTGTGTTCTTGTAAACTACTGCTAGGGTTTTGAAGATGATGCTATTTGTCAGGCAGGTACTCTGGGAAGATGGCAGGTTTCATAGTTCCTTGTCCATCCTCAGAAACGTTGCCATTAAAAATAAAAAAAAAAAACCAAAACCAAAAATGAGCTGCTCTCAGGAGTCGGAGTCCTTCAGGGATAACTGTGTAGAAGAGGTTTTGGCTGCATGCAAGACTTGTGTTTCTTTCACAAGGAGATGGGGCAAAAGAGGATCTGTGGAATAATTTGTTTTCTTTCACATGAACACAGTATGATTAGGAGACATTCCTGATTGCAAGTTTGCTTATATTTCTGTGGCTTCTTATGGAGTGTCGAGACTCTAGTCTTAAGTGTTGGTTGAGAGTTTTCAGAAGTTAGAGCTGAAATTCTGGCACCTAATTTTAAGTGAGACTTCTACCTTCTGACCACAAAGCATGTGAAGACACTTTTTCTCCAAGAGAAGATTAAGTCCAAGTGACCTTCAGGCACATGTACAGAACTTAAGATTTCCCGGTGTATGAAGTTGCTTGAAACTAATGAGGACACAAGTAGCCCCGAGGGGCATTAACTTTGTGGTGTGGGCGCAGCTACGCATTTTAAATAATGCCTTTGTCTAGATACTCTTCTCATCATAAAATAGCCTGTAAAAGAGGTGAATAACTACTGTACAATTCTGTATGTGGACTGTAAAATCCATCATCTTAGATGGTAAGAAAGTGCGGATGGGCTCTCGGTCCTTTACTGCTTCCTTTTGTTTCATCAGTGAATGCTGCATACAGAGTAGGTGGCTGAGTCTGAAGCCTGTCTCTCTCATGCTACGATACCTAATTCAACTCCTCAGTCCTTTATTGCTAGCCACATTTGCTCTACCATTTAATCCATTTTCCCACGTTGTTATCCACTCTGCCCCACTGGCAACCAAAGGGACTAGACAGACTGATTGCTTTTCAGACAACTTGGAATAAAAAAAGTCTTTTATCTGTAGTCCTGCTGCTTGCAAATAAATGCACAGTGGACACAATGAGGCTGTTTGACACGTCAGAGGTCTATTTCTTTTTCTTGGAAAAACATCTAATGTTCCCCTGTTTAAACCAAAAGAGAACATACATTATCTGTGTCCTGCTTTCTATTTCTTAAACAAAAAACAGCTGGTACTAGTGCTTGCCTTTAGGAAGAGACCATCAGGAAGTTGAAATATCAAATCTTGGCTTTACTTAGTTGCCACGGTGATTTATAATTAACCAGGCTGCAGTAATGTTATGCAAAGTAAACATAAGGAAATATCCCTGCTAATGGAAAAATTTAAACCATAGTTTTAAAACTGAAAGGGACAGGAGATTAAATGTTAATTGATAATTTGCAATTGGACATTACGTTTGCATTTATATTGTAATTTTATATCAAAATAGTATCACTGTGTGGTCAGAAAGAAAGAGTTTGAAAGAAATAAAACAGCATTCTGGGAGATGTTATTGATGGTACAGTCTTTGTATGAGATTGGTGTGTCATTGATTTGTGGGGATGGGGGGGAGTGGGGGGAGGGTCCCTCCTTGATGCTAATAGGATTCTATTTGAAAACCAGCACATTACCCTACAACATCCTCAATAAGAAATTAATAGATAAACAAAAGTTTGATGTGAAATAAATGGGAAATTGGATAACGGCAAACTATTCAGTGTGCACCTCTTGCAGCTGATAAGCAAGCACCTTTACCGAGTGGTTATGACACTGATGCAGAGTAATCTGTTTGTCTAAATACCTTTCTTTAAGTGGCAGTTGTTAAATTATCCTAATGTATTTTAAGCCGAGAAAGTTGGATGTACCTTTGGAAGGCCATACACACCAAAAGAAATTGATGTGCAGTTCCCCAGGTCCATACAGGAGGAAGTTTTAGTCTGTGAGGTTTATGAGAGAGATGATTTTAGACATGGGATGCTGTTAAAGAATTGAAACCGTGGAACATTGTCTATGAGATACTTATGTGCTGAAATGTGGGTCAGGAGCAGTGGGATAAATATTATGTACTGTTGGGAATCCTATTCCTTGTAGTATCTCTCAAAGACATGCTTTATGTGCAGCAGCCTGAACAGATGCACAGTGGGGGGGCTGCTTAGTAAAACATAGCTGGGGTACAACCATGCACCTTCCCTGATGGGAAGAGGGTTCATCCTTCAAGAACTTTTGTTCATTCTCTGCATTTGGCCATCTTGTTCTTCAGAACTTTCTTTCAGACTCTGAAGGGTGTTATAAAATCAAGGCGCCATGTGTACTTAGTAATGGGCCCTGAGAAGTTTCTCTTCCTTATCATCTCTTGATAAGATTAGTGTAATACTTTCTCTTCTAGAAAGCTAAGAGCACTAAGTGACCTTCAGCTTGTTTAAAACTCTGCTATAAGTACTGTCAGAGCATATGTTACTGATTAGAGCAGCAGTTCACCTGCTACATCTCTTAATAAAAAATTGTATTGCATATTGTCATTTAAGGCCCATTATTCTTCACCTTCAAACTTACTCACTTCTCCTGTCAAATTTTAACATCACGGGGCTCGTATGTGCTCCGTGTGCTTTATTCTCACAGACTTGAGCAGAAGACAGCGAAGGTTGCTCGCTTTGGCGCTGCAAAGTGCTGAGCACTCTTGGCTCGTGTTGTCTTCTCTGGCAGCAGACAGTATGCAAGGAGTCCGGTCTCACGGTCAAAGCTTGTTTGCCGCACACTAGGTTGAGTAGAAAGATGCTTTGAAGAATGAGCCTGAACATGTTCGTACCCCTTCTGCTGTAGCTTACGATATTATCTTTCTGCTTTCTGAATGACTTGTATTCACTCAGAATTGCATCTTGTGACGAAATGAGCGTTGGGTAAAAATGTATTTGTCTGCCATTTTGTAATTTCTTGCTTTTCAGTTTGATACAGTGAACTTTTATTTTTTGTGGCATAAAAATCTGCATAGAAGTACCAGTTCATTTCCAGTAAAATGCCCAGGTAGCTCCTGCACATCGTGTCCTCTTTTCTGACCCAGCAGGACACAGTTTCCTGAGGGCCCCCTCACATTTAAGCATTGTGTAAAAATAGCGGCTCCTGAAGTTACAGTCACTGTCACGTTATTGATAGGGGGCGGGGAAGGTGTGGTATTTTGATTCAGAACAGAAGAAAAAAAATACACATCACAGTACAAGTGGTTTTGCCCAGATTTGCAAGAAAAGTGCAATATTTCACCTGAGGCAAGGTCTAAAATTACGCTTCCCCTTGTTCAGCAAGGCCCCATTTGAAAAGGAGCCACTTCAGCAAAGCACCGGTGTTTACTTTGTTCCTTAACATCTCCTGTGAAGCATTTGATTGTAAAATGAAAGCAATCTGTCCTTTCAAATTTAGTTTTTAATATTTATTTGGCAGATCTGACCTCACAAGGGGGCCCAATAGCCTGAGCAGCCACCCTTGCTGCTGTCTGACCAAAGAATAGCACTGGAGCAAGCTGTGAAAGCAGCTTCTGGCCTCCATCTTCTCCACAGGAAATGCATCGGTTGTTGCCAAGTGCAAACACTAGTGTGTTTTCACATGTTTAGATTGCTTTCAGGGAGAAAACTGTTGCAGATTCAAAGTACAGGGGTTTTTTAAATATGCTAATATTCAGGTAAAATTGGCATTCTTATGGTTGCTAAGAGGCTGTATCGAAATCCTATTCCGCCCCAACTGCAGCATTGCTAGTGTCAGATAGCTTATGCGTTATATATCCTGTATATTACAGAGATTTGCTTGAAGCTCGGGACTTAACAAGCACAGCACAGAAGGACTTTTGTACAAAGCTTGAAGAGTTAGTCCTTGGCCTTTGGCCAGGAATAAAGAATGCTTGCCCTTGTGCCATTTTGTCCTGTGCTGCTCCAGTTCTGGCAGCGGTTCTGCTTCAGTGTAATTGTTGGCACTGAAGCTCAGCCGAACCCTGAATGGCCTCTTCCTGCAAGCAAGCAGGGGCGCAGAGGTCTGAGACGGCATCAAAACTCTGTATTGATCAGCTGTAATAGAGGACTCTATTATGAGAACTCTTCATATCAGAGCCAAGCAAATTGACTATGGCAAAGCAGTAGTAAAGTACTAAAAAAAGCCATAAAGAGTGTGAAGTAATTTTCAGTTTTTCCACAGGATAATGGAGGGGCTAAAAGAATAAGAGAACAAACAGCTCTTCTGGGACGGTCACTGTTTTGGCTCTCTATCTGCAGTTGTTGTTGATCTCTCCTTCCTATCTGTGCTAAGTAGTAGTTGAGTTTTTCATTCTCGTCTGGACCAGACACAGAGCGTAGTCACAGCTTTAAGTGATAAAGTGTTTCTTATTGTTTGCAAAGGCTTGCTTACTCTTCTTTATTCTGCTTACTGTTCTTTAAAAAAAAAACTTTCCCATTTCATTGAGGCAGATTTGGAAGTCAAACCAGAAACTTCAGACTCTACTACGATGGAAAGCACTTTGTTGGGGAGAAACGTTTTGAGTCCATCCATGACCTGGTGACAGATGGATTGATTACTCTTTATATTGAAACGAAGGCAGCTGAATACATTGCCAAGATGACAATAAATCCAATTTATGAACACATAGGATATACAACTTTAAACAGAGAGCCAGCACACAAAAAACACATGCCAACCCTGAGAGATGAACATGATGGCAAAGAGTCTACAGGAGAGGATGAGGTAGCAGAAAAGAGGGTAAGCAATTGTTAACCCACACTCTTTTTTCTGTTAGTCTTTTTATTTTGTACTTTTAACTCTCCCCCTCTAATATAAAGCGCTAAAGGTATCTGTAGATACTTAGTCTACATATTTATTTCCAGTATTGCATTAATAGTAATATTTAAACTGGTGATAGGGGGGTTTAATGGTAATTTTTGCATATTGAAAATTTCTCTGATTTAGAGGTTAGTTATTTATCACTGTGAGGTTCCTTTCTTCAGGTATTTTCACAGTTATAGATGCTACCACTAAGCTACTCCTTTATTTCAAACGGGCTAAGAATATTTAATCTTAAAATTGTTTACAGTGTCTAAGACAACTGCCCTTTGGTCAAAAATTATATTTCTTAATATACTCAGCATTCCCCA
This sequence comes from Egretta garzetta, assembly GCF_000687185.1. Taxonomy (NCBI): domain Eukaryota; kingdom Metazoa; phylum Chordata; class Aves; order Pelecaniformes; family Ardeidae; genus Egretta; species Egretta garzetta. The sequence goes on along the minus strand of NW_009260022.1, from coordinate 5,359,573 downwards.
AACAAATGCACTCCATAATCTATTCAGCAGTCTGCATACAATGACAGTAAAGTTGTCCACATTATAAATAAGCCTGTTCATTAAGATGATAAAATGTTAAAACATTTCACTTGGCTAAGTTCAGCCTGTCAGAAGCTGACAGAGCTATTTTTGGCCTCAGCTAGACTTATGAAGAAGGATTGCTCTCTTCAGAGAGTTGCAGTATCAGCTGAGAACTAACTGTGTCCTGGATTATAAAAGAAAAACGAACAACAAAGAAATCTTAGAACCGGTAAAAATAGAAATATTAAAGGAGGTTGGGAATGTATCAGGCAGACAAAGCACCTGCCTGAAACTTCATTTGTGTGACAGAGTCTAAACTTAAAAAGAAAACATAATGTAAATTCTGTCATGTTAAACTAAATAATTCGTTTATTGAAAAGCTGACATATGAAAGTCTTTTTAAAGTGTATTTTTACATATGTGTAGGTGTTAATGCATGTATAATAGCCTGATATTCTCCCCTATTTCACAAACTTGAGAATGACTTCAGGAGTATCCAATATGCTTATAGTGCTTAGAAGAAATGCTAACCTTAATTGGGATCATCTCTATGTCTTTTCAGTCAGAAATATTTCTGTGATTTCAGTTTTTCTTGAGGTGGAGGAAAGGTCTCACTATCAATTTCCAACGTACATGACTGTTACAGTGAGACTAAGCTCCATACGGAGTCCACAGATAGAGGAGGCTGCTAGCTTTGGTCCTTCAAATCCTTCTCCATCAGAGTCTGTCAACCTGCATTGAATTTGCTGAGAGATGAAGCACCCAACTTAGCTTAAAGTATGAATCTTCACTGTTATCAGATCATTTTGACAAAAGAAATACTGGTGGGGATATTGGTGCTAGCTGACCATGTTAAATATCCAATTTCTTGCCTGTTAGGTACCAGTAGTAGAAGGGTGAGTTATCAGTTACAATTCCTGACAGCTACTGACTTGCAGCGTGCTGTTTCAAAAGGATTTTTTTGCATGTTATCATGAAGAGTTCATTATAATGCAAAGCTTGGGTAAAAATCTTCTGTAAGGCTTCTGGAAGTCACCACTTCAGGTTTCTTTTGTAAAATTAACTCTTCCTGCATTTACCAACTTTCAAGTGACAACAGAACTCTCTTCTGTCCCAACATTTTTTTAAGACTGATGAAAACGTTTTCATAGTAAAGAGATTTCAGTGATTATTATTGAAGAATGCTGGGTTTTCCACAGATTACATGGTGTTATGTCAGTTTCATCAACAAGGTATGCCTACTGTTTTGAAACATTTTTCATGAAATAGCTCAGGAACTATTAAATATTTCTCACAGATTGAAATTTTAGGTGAAAAACCTTTAGGGAGGTTAGTCACGTAATTGCAACATCCCACCCTGTTTGTCTGGAAGTTACAAGCAACTGAAGAGGCTTCATCTGCAACATAGTTCAACAGCAATGGTGTTCACTGGTCTGAAGTCCAGCTTTTGAGCTCTTTATTTGTCTTGGAACCGTGTTGATGTGAGCACAAGGAGGCACGCAGACATCACAGTACAGTTAAATGTGGAGATTTCGGTTTAATTTTCAGGTCGTTATCCAGTTGGGATTACTATCCGTGGCTGCATGGGGAAGGCACAGTGTGATCCTTTTTCCTCTGGGGTGGTGCAAAGGTGACATCTTTGCTGCTTTTACACTTCTCAGGGTCTTTGCTGGAAGTTGACACGGAGTCCTGAGTGTCGCTTCACACAGCAAATCTCCAAGGGGAATAAAGCATTCAACCCCATGACCAACATCTGATCCCAATAACAACCTCAGCATTTGGAACAAGCCCCAGCATCCAGCTAAGGCTTGCCAAACCCTTTCTCCCTCCTCCGTAAGTCACGGGATGTGGGGAGTATGGGAAGGGGGTGAGATATGGTGGTGGCCTCGACAAATGTCTCATAGGGGGTGGTGGCTATGTGCAACGTAGGAGTGGTGGGGATAGGAGACCTTGGAGGGCTTTCACAAGTGTCTCCCAGCGCTATCTGGGGGACTCGACTACTTGCACACCCACGAAAGCTGTCACCTTGACAGCCTGGGAGAACTGTTTCAGGTTCAGTGGGGTGAACATAACTGACTGGCTGGAGGACTGTACAGGTGGGTGACTGAATCACATCTGCTGGTTAATTTTATAAAAAACCCATTGAAATAATGAGAGATATACTTGTCTGACAAATAATTTGCATTTAAAGCATGAGTACTGGATGACAGGAAATATTTCTCTGGCTTTTAAAAAAGCCCACCTACTATAAGAAGTTAATATGCTAGCATGAGGAACAATAGAGACATTAAAGGCCCAAACTGCTAGTTTATAAGTTTTCTTTGGTAAAATAATAATGTAATAAGAAAAATATACATATCCTCTACCAAATTGCTGAGAAAGTAATTTTACCCCTTTTGTGCAGGCTCCTGCTTCTTACTGACATTTACTTGAAAGCTTCAATTAATAATAACATAGTATTTACCTTATTGTGAATCATTTAGCCATGATATAAGGAAGCTTTCTTATAGGACATTTATAAATAGGTCAAGCAGTTTTTCTTTCTCTTTGGTGGGAGGGATGGCAGAGTGATTCCTGTTCTCCAATATAAAAAGAATATCACTGAATCGATGCTGACAATTCTAACAAAGAATGCAAAGAAAATTGTCCAAAATCCAACAAGAAAAAAACAAAAAAAAGCAAAAAACATTTTCTTATGATCCAAACAGCAAGATCTGTGTGCTACAACATTACCCCATGGTGAGGATGAAAATTTCTGCAGGGTACAGTATTTGGCAACGAATGCATCTTTATCAGTTTTATACTGTAGCCACACAGCTTCTCCCTATACTGTATGCTTCCTCCTCTGTAAAGAGAGGAAGAAGTCTGGGTCTTGAACATTGATCATCCTGAGCCAAAATACGTTCCCAGATTTGTATACTCTGAGGCCGTTCAGATCCGAATCTAAACTTTGTGCCTGTGACTGTTGCCCAGTCCTGTGTGGGTGTTGTATGAAAGATAAACCCTTAGGAAGAAGGAAAGGAGAGACATGCAGGCTCTGACCGGGGAACAGCTGGTGGGAATGTTGTTTCGCTTTCCGTCATAAAATCAAGTGGAAGAAATGAGGCAGCCAGAGAATGCATCTCAAACTTGAGAATGAAATACTAAAGAGCACTTCACCTAGACTTCAATTTGGTATGGGGCAGTAGCAGGGAATGCCATAGATTCGTGTTAGATGCCTCCCAGCATGCACTAATGATACTTTATTTGTCTGCCACTCTTTTCAGCAATTAACTTATAGTAGAAGAATTCAGCATGTGTTGGGTGACTTGTCATATTAAAAATGAGCCCTAGTAAAGGGGAAGGATTTAAAGACCATAAAAGACGAAAAGAGAAAAATTATGCAATTGTTAGCTGAGGATTGTAGGACACAAATCACAATACTCCTGAGTCCTGCAAGAGACCATGTTGCGGTGTGATTTAAGATGCAGGTTTTAATAGGAGAAGCATGAGAATATAATCCACTGCGCAGCATGTGCTTCACTGATTATGAGAAGGAATCCGACTGCTTACTGTATATTTTTAAAATTAAAATTTCTGGTTAATGATTTATGATTTTCATAACCTATGAAAGAATTAATAAATAGTCAGAGATAACTGGAGGAGTAGAGATTGAAAACAGGAGAGTACTTTTCATGCTTGAATGCCCTGAATAGATACTTTAGCTGCCATGCTAAAAAGGTAAGGCTGGTTCCCAAAACAGGCTGCAGATTGTTCAGAACTCAATTGTGCAGCTGTAGTGGTCTGTGTGTTAAAAGACGGCTAAGATTCATTTGAAAGAGGGCTTCCCATGTGGATTCAGTATGTATGGCCTACTGTGGAAGTGGAAATAATACCCAGTATCACAAGATTTACTATTCCTCACATGCCTTGAATACTGATGGATCTCTGAACGTTCTCCACTCTCAAAGGTAATTATGGCCTTGGAGCAGATGACTTGATTCAGTTAAATACTGTATAAAAATGGTAGCTCTCAGAAATTAATAAATACCAAGATACATATATCAAAGTCCTCCTTGAAAACCCTGCAAAACATGTTGGGTTTTGTTCATTTTGACATGCTTTTGAGATATTAATGTAAGAAGTTGTATGAGTGATTTATTCAAGATTTAATATTGGTTATGAGAAAATGAAGTAACCAGTTATGAGTTATCCCATCTTTCAGAATGAAATGCTGAGGCTAATGTTAGGATAGCAACTGAATCACATTTATTCATGTTTACTTTGGTGATAAGTGCTATTTCTTAGAGAAACTTCAGTGGCTGCAAATTGATTCAAGACCCCTTCTAGACTGAACTACATTCAGTTAAATTCCTACAGACAGAAAGAACTGAGAAAAGGTTTGTGGCAGCAGTCACCCAACAAAAGCATTCTTTTGTTCTATTTTTAATGACCTTAGTGGTGATACTATTTTTTTCTCCATAGTGATGAAGGCTGATTAACTGCAACCCTGTGCAAGGAGACCTGGAAATGTAGATCTGTGTCATTTTAGTAGGAAACGTGCTTTTAAGCCTGCCTCCAAAGATAATCCAGATCACAAAGTTAATTGCAATCTCTGTTTACATTTCTAATGGATTCATAACAGCCTCCACATACAAAATCAAGGGCCATACTTACGGGTGTTTGCAGAGGGACCAGTCTCACTTTCCAACCTTGTACTGACACTGATATTTTCACTAATGACACTGCTACTTTTCTACTTTTGCTCTCAGTTAAATCTCTTAGTAAGATCTGCTTTAAACCTTCCTTCACCAAAGCTTATTTCATCTTCAGTGAAAGGACATCAGCAAATGTAGCCGAGGAAGTTGCAATAGTCTGTCGTAGAAGCATAAGCCCCCTTAGCGAGGTCTGTGATGGAGGAAGACAGCTTTGAACAACACTGGTGCCTAATAATGCCATGGGACTGTTAGGAAATAAAAAGATGATGTGGTCTTAATAATCAGGGAGGAAAGCATGCTTTGAGAGTGAATAAATCTTGCTGCTGGAAGTTGTATATTTCCATTTACTCAAATTAATTTTATTAGAAAATACAGCTGTGTAATGTATAAAGCCCTAGACAAGCCATAGCTATAACAAGGGTAGGAACAAAGCAGTAATGTTTTTTAAAGTACAACTAATAAATGTTTACCTTAAAAGTACATTTAAAGACACAGGAGATTGAGCACTGAAGAATCCTATGGGTTAACTTGAGGAGATTGTCAACTTTTTCTCACAAATGTTCCTTTCCAGTCCCTGCGCGGGTGTCCATGACAATCACTCTGTAAGTTTAATGTAATTTATAAATAAAACATATCTCTGTGGAAGGCAAAAACTTCTATTTATTTCTTCTGGGTTTAGCCCATCTTTCAGCAGAGTCTTCAAAGCACAGACAATTTTGTCAATACCAAGAAAGTTCCTAGCAGAATGAAAGACAAGCCTACTTTTTAGGTAGCTGCTCCAGTGTATCGGCAATGTCATACTCTGCAGAGATTGCCCCAGCCTCAGTCTTCTTCATCTTCCCTTTCTGTGTGTTAGCATTTATGGCAGTAGGGATCTAGTGCCATATATGTCATTATGTATGGCACGTACAGTTCAAACTAAGACTGCAAATATTTATGATACCTTTTTATAAGCATATATGTTTTTAACTTAACTGTAAGTTTATTAAGACCCTAGAAAGGAGAGCTAATTGCAGGTGCTGTGCAGTGTGCAGACATCAGCATGAAGAAAATTCTCCAAACTGTAGGGTGCTTTTTCTACTCGTAATCACCAATCTAAGCCCTTATTTATGTTCAGTGTGGCAGTAAAATTGATACACTGAAAAGATTATATAAACTGATCTTGTTTTAAGATTCAGAGCTTCCAAATGAAGCATAAACTTTGCTAATTTAATCCCCAGATCACAGCATATCTAGTTTTTCTCTTGTCAGTATCCCATGCTTATAAAGGATAAATTAGCCAGCCAGACTTGTTTTTTAAAGGTTTTTCACTGGACCTGTAGCTTAGCTCCAGTGCTAAACATGGTCCCATAACTCTCCTGTTTTATCCAGGCCAAATTCTTTTTCCTTCTCTCCTTGCCAGCTCTGTGCTCCATTAGTTCCTGCAGGTTCCAAATGGCATCCCAGCTGATTCCAGTCAGCCTCGTAGGACCTCACCTGCCTGCTGCTGTGCACGTGCCTGTTCCTCCAAAGCACATTAATGTAATGCTCACACAATAATGTGTGGGATTAATGTGAAACGAAAGTTGCATGCTTGCATTGGTAGCCTGATTGCATATTGCTGGTCTGGTATTACAAGGTTCGAAACAAGTAAGGTTCCACAAATTTCAGACAGTGAGGAGCGGCTTAGGTCAGGTTGCATTTCAGATGCACAGCGCACCTCCCTTCAGGATGCTACTCCTGGGGAGAGGTTTCCTCTGTTGTGTAGGTGAGCATAGTTGAGGATCAGCATCCCGCTTCAGCCCTTTGTCATGGGTACAAGTCACTTGACCACTCGCTGAGATGACTTTTCATGTTACTTTCTGCTGTTTCATCTAGGTGTGGCTCTTTTACATCTGTACATGTAGATAGTCTTCAGAAAGTCCAGTGTCTAATTATTCTGAGGCAGGCAGCTGCCATGTGAAGTCGGGGGGTCTGGTCTCTCAGACTCACAGACCAGACCCTCAGCAAAATTATGGGGAGTAATTGCCCTCAGTGAATGCCCTGTGCCTGACGGAGCCTTTGTAAAATGAACAGTGTACCTAACTGTTAAAAAGGCTGTAAAGCAGTACAATTGCTGTGCAATTAAATCTGAAGAATACTGGTTGTGTTGTTGCTGATAAAACAAAACCATTAGCAACGAGTAAGCTCTTAGTTTTTTCCTGTTTCTCACGTGTTTTGAGGTAAGTCAGTGTGAAGCCCTCATCGGAAGTTTTTTCCAGCGTTTCTAAGGCTTGGTGGTTTGGATCTGGTTATGTTTTTAATGCCCTTCAAAAAGTACCATATAGCCTTAGCTTCTCTTGTGTGTACTGGCAGAATTTTCCTTCCTTTTCAACTAGGATAGGCTAGGGCAAGAAGGATCGCAGGGAGGGAGGAAGAAATCTCCCTTAGCTTTTGGAGAGCCAAAGAGGATGGCTTGCTTTGGGCGCTTTTCAGAGGGAGAGAGATTTTTCCCATCCTGGTGGACCTTAGTAGATGGGACACAGAAATACAGAGGTCCAGCTCCACTCCTGATGAGCAATGGAGAGCTGTCATGGCTGCAGTCCTAAGGTGCTGTAGGAGCCCGCTGCTTACCTTCCCTATGGGCCCTATACTTCAGGTTTCCAAAAACGCTGCCTAGATGTATAGTGGGGAAGCCTCATAGCCATATATAAGGAAATAATTTTTTTTTCTTTTTTTAAAAACACCTGTGGTTTCCCTTGACTTTTCATGCCTTCTCACAAGTGAATAATCCATGCAGTGGCCACAGAAAGGAGAAGGTGGGTCTCTTTTGGAGCAGCCTCTAAAGCAGGCGTGTGGTTGCCATTTATTGCTTATGCAAAGAGCTTCCCGGACAGTGAGGGACTGTGGTGGGTTGCTAGCTGGCAGCTCCCTCGTTTGTTGTTCTCTTTCCTTAGCTGTGTGAGTTTTGGGTCTTTTTTTTTTAACTCCTCCTCCCATCTGGCATCTCCTAATTATTTTCTATTACTAATCACTTCTACAGGAAACAGACTGGACTGTTGAATTAAGAGCCCTATAAAAGGATAATTTTGTTATTTACAAGTTTCTTACCTCGCTTAGACTTTATAACGTGACACTGTATAGCTGGTGATAATCACCTTGGGCTACGATTGTGTCTAATCTCATAAACTAGGCAGGGTCAAGTCTGGTCACCAGTTGAACATGAGAGGCCCAAGGAAAAGCCGGGGCTGCGGGAAGTGGGGTTGATAGCACCTTTGGCTGTGAACTAATATCCTACATGTCCTGTATTTTATACCCTCTGCAACTCTTGTGCAGCCTGCATAAATCTGTGCTAAGAGTCTGACTGCCAGGGATTCTCTCCACTATCATTATTCAGATAAGCTCCTTCTTCTCCTTACTGTTTGCAGTGGGTGCGGTGTTTTTGATTTAGATGGGAGGGATGGGGAAGCATTTTACATTGGTCACTGTTTACGTGCTCGCAAGTGCAAATACATATCATTTGGCTTCTGTACAAAGATGGAAAGGACGTGGAGCTGTGGCAGTCTGGTGTGTTGCCCCCCGTTCAGTTAAAGAATCCCCTGACAGGCAGGCACATCTGCTCCACTAATAATTGCCCATTCATAAATGGTTACCAAACCCTTAAGACCCATGAAGAGTGAAACGCTTGTTTTAGAAGCGGTAGCAGAAAGAGAAGTAGTTAGAGGTGCCTAAATGAAGTATTAGACCATGAAAGAAAAAAAGAACAACCATTTATCTTGTGGTTCACGCTGCAGAAGCTGATCTGTTCTAGCCCTTGTTTCTTGCCTTTTAATCTTTCACGAAAAAAAAGATATTTTCAGATAAAACTTCTCATGCTCCATTTTAGTCTCTAGCTGAATGTTTTTCTTTTCTGAATTTGAACAAAGGAGAGCAGTTTTGTTACTAAGCTCAATAAACTGCTTGCTCTTATTACTTCAAACCTGTCATGCTCATCATCAGCGAAGACAGCAACTCTTGACAGTTTTGCAAAGTCTTCCTTTGATCATTAACTTTCAGAACATTAAACTTTTCCATATTTAATCTTTTTCTGCATGGCATCATCAGTTAGAAACAGTGTTGCTTCTGGCATTCACTGTTCCTACAGTCCTAATGTTTAAGGAAGGTAAGAATCATCGCGTTGAAAAACCTGATTCCTCGGCTGATGAACAGTTGTTGTTCTAATCCTTGTCATCTTAGTATTGAGATTCCTCACATCCGTACAACTTCCAAGATAACTACAGGGGGATGTGTTTCTAATAGTGAAGTTCATATTATAATGCACTTAGACTATATTGCTTTTTAGTGGGGATTATTATTGCATTTGGTTAGAGCTAAGGCAGTTTGAAATAGTTTGCCTAAGGAACATTAGAGCTAGTATCATGAAGTATAATGTCCTCTATTAAACCTTAGTCATATATGTATGTGGTTTAGTAATTTTTTTTATGACTTCCAATTTGTGAATTAGATTAGTAGCACTTAGAGGCAAGCAGCTTTTCCCCTTCCTGAGAGAAGAGTGGAGGAATACTGTGAAAATATGAAAGGCTGTATTCCCAATTTCCATTTTGCCTGTAATGGTGAAATACTTTAAAAGCTCTATGCTTTATACCATGTATCAAATAGTTTATTGGTTGAAGATTTCTGATGATTTTACATTGCTGGAAATGTCTTGAAGCATTTACCAAAGTTAATATGATAGTGAATTACATTTGCATTCAGGCATCTCTGTGAATCGTCTGATGATTAGAGTAACGACGTGTTTAATATGAATGCACAAAAATGGCAAGAAGTACCGTGTGTTGTTCTCTTTCACAGAATTTGAAGTGCTCAGTCTCTTAAGTGACAGCTTCTCATTCACTCCAGCCTGCAAATCCTTGCTCGCATTTGTCGCAGCGCTGCAGCCTGGTGCCTGGAAGCTGCCAGTCCCCGTTGTCACACCCTGGAGTTTGCAAGGCAGACTCGCTGCTCAGCTAGTTGATCGTGCTGAGAGCTCACTGGATAACTTTTTTGTGGGCCTCACGGGTTAATTCTCTTGGGCTCTTTTTACTGCTGAAAATTCAAACAACCTCAGTGTTAGAAATCTCATGAGCAGTGTCGCTTAAAATGCTGGTTGATGGTGGCAGTACAAATAAAAAATTGCCCTGTAAGATGAGATGAAAAATGTGACTAAGTGAGAGGACAGTAGTTGTGCTGGATAAACACTTTGTTCATTGCCAGTGAATTTAAGAAATGGAACTATACCCTAAACTTAGTCTTGTAGCCTCAATGTGCCCTGTCCTTAAAATAAGAGCTTCTGTCCAAAGATCATATGCCTCTGAAATCCCAAATGTCAGGTCTTCAAGTTACTGATTGGGACTTAGGACTAGTGTATTTTAACTGAAAATAGACATCAACTGAACATTTTGTTGCATGAAACCACAGACTCACTGGAAAAAAAAAAAACCAAACCCAAACCAAACCAAAAAAAACCCCAACCCCCAAAGTCCCTCCTGTGTAACAGAAGTGGTATAACCTGTCCACATGCCAATGCCTGCTTCTCCCCCAAAAGGTAAATAATCTGTGTTTTATGATGGGGAACTGCATTGCCAGCCCCATTTTGAATCATTGAAAATAACTCAGTTTTCTAATCAAGACATTTAAATTTGTTTCAAGGATGCTGGGTTTGACCATTTGAGACCATGGTTTCTCGAGTGCCTGAACTTAAGGAAGAATTTTTAACAGCTATAGCTTCCTCTAGGGAAATGGGATGCTTCCTGCCCTTAAATGAAAATTTTCATGACGGAGGCATTTTTAAATGTTAATTAGGAAACTAAGAGGGAAATAATAGGAAAGATGAACCATATGTAGAAAAGGAGAAATGAGAAAATTGGAACGCTGGTCAACAGAATGTAAAACAAGCCTTTTCTGAGAATGTGATCAGAGATTAGAAGATTTTATGGGTGGTAATAAACTGATAATTTGATAATAACTGGTAATTTGACTTTGGGAGCAGAGTATAATTCTACTGCCAATTCCACTCTGGTTTCATTCATTGCAGGTTTCAAATCTGTCCTGACTTAAATAGAGATTTATGCAAGGATAGTGGGAGCCTACATGAGAAACTCATTTGAAGGATGATCAGCCTACCTCATTTTCTGAGTCTGCCCAATTGCATTGTATAACATGAATGTAGACCTTGACCCACAGCACTGGTGCAGCTATGCCCATGGACACACATGCATCTAGAAAACCGGTAATCAGGGTCTGCAGGGGGTGCTGATGGACACTGGGGGTTACCCCAGTTTGTAATTTTGCTGCAGTGGTGGTCCATAAGCAGCTTTTCACTGTTACAAATTTTGCAAGAATGTTGCATGTCCATGTCACAACTGTAGTATTCCTTCAGGTTAAAAATTGTATTCACTTTGATTCATGGGGTTGAATCAAGTGACAATTAAGGAAGGATTAGGAAACTTTGCACTCTTAGTCTCATTTATGCTAAATAATTATGATTATGGACTGAAAGTATGTTGAAGAAAGAAACTGTGACAGCACATGTATCATAGCAACATGGCTTATTCAGGAAGAAGTGGATGGATTCAAAATAGAGACTGTGCCAAAGGAGCAGGTGTAGTCAGAAATACAAAGAGTGTTTAGAAATTAATGAGCTGCAGTTTTCAATTATAACATACATTGAATTACTCTAAATTGAATTACTGTGTAGAACAAAAAAGGCTAATATTAGACGCATTAGACTGCCAGACAAGACTAATTTGACAGGAGTATTATACATCAGGTAAGAAAATATTAATGAGACATAAAGAAATTTCCATACCTCTTGCCTGTGTTATACCAGTAGCCAAAGCTCCTATTTCATGAGGAATAAATGAAAAAAAACTCATTAATATAAGAATAGAAAGACCTTATGGATTACATGATTGTCATTATCCCTAAGTGTATGCATTTACAGTTACAAAAAGATGGAGAGGTTTATTGTAAAATCTGCTTTTATCAATATAATTCTTAAATGGATATCATAAAGGAAGTGGCAGATTATTTATTTCATAAAGTTTGGCCCCCATCAACATTTCCGTGCTAGGAGACAGGTAAGGTTCCTTACCAAAGGGTATGGTTAAGCTTTTTGATGGGCACTCTTCTCCCCCCTCCCCCCCCCTTTTTATTTTTCTTTTTATTTGAGGAAATCCTGGTAACAGTGTGGGTCAGATGAGAAACAGGCTATCACCAGTCCCTTCTGGTTTCAGTCTAACAGCCTGTTTTCTCTTACGATACTTAAATGTAGTAATTACTAACAAAGAACATTTGCCAAAAGAGTAGCATTCATGCAGCTGCCAATTTGCATTACGTTTTGACTGTTCCCACTCCTATAGAGCACGTTGTCTTGTGGCATTTATAAATGACTTCTCAGGTCTTTTTGGAATACAGCCTGCCTTGACGTGTCACGAGTCAAGAGGCTTTTGCTGGAGGGACCCCTCACTGCAACGAACGTCGCTTGCGCCTGGGTCGCAACGGCACAGCTCCCTGCAGGCCAACGAGGAGACATGCCACAGACCAGGGAAGGGAAGAAAATGCGATGCTGGTAGCTGAAATAGAAAATGCTGACTAAATGGGAGCGAGACGGAGAAGCTGCTGAGGAGCAGCCCTCTGCTTGTTGCTGGCCAGTGCGAGGGTTGCTCCCTTAGGCAAAGCTCCTTGCTCCATCAACTCCTCTTCCCATAGGTCTCAGAGCTGCAAAACAGACCTCTCTAGCCCCAATTTAGCGATGTGTAATGGTGTAATAGTTAACTTAAACTATGTGAGTAGTCCTCCCAGTCTCTCTGCTTCTGCCTTTCCCAGGGAAAGGAGTACCTGGCACAGGCAGCTGCTTTGACTCGCTGTTCAGCTTACCACCTCCATGGCCTGGGCTCCTGGCAGGAGAGGAAGGTAGGATGGACCAAAACCAAAGCTATGAGGGATGAAAGGGTGGATGGAAAGGACTGAAAGCAAAGCTGTAGAGGACAGGCTTCGTCTGAAGGATTTGCTGGGGACAAATTCTGGTGCTTTGTGATGCTTCTCTCCTTGCTCACGAACTGTCTTGCGCACTTTACCTGGGGAACAGTGATGCTGCCAGCCCCCTGAGGCAGGGAGGTGGTATCTTGTGGGCTCTGCCAGCTCTTGGTCCCCTTTTGTACTTACCAAATTTAGCTGGGGTTTCCCCCCTTTTAATGCAGCTTATTTTCCCAGGGAAAGAATGGGGTTGTGGTAATGAGCTGCTGCAAAGCAAGGAGAGAATTGCAGAGGCTGATACCTCAGCTTGAACTCGTGGTTGCGGGGAACTGCTTTCCTCACCACAGTCAGAGTTAGGAGTGAAAAGAGCCCGTTTCTTAGCTTTCTGGGTAGCTTTTATCATGGTGTTTGATTGGCATGTCCTGCCTCAGTGTCACACAGCTTGGTAGCAGCTCTGCTTTTGTCGAGCAGTCATATCTTGCCCCTTGCGAGCAGGCTGGTAGTCTCTGCCTTTAAGAGAAGGGCTGGAGCAGTTGGTTATTTTAACAGAGGCAGCTGGGACTGTGGGGATGTCCTGCATCGGTGTCTCTAGGGAAGAGCCTTGTGGCTTCGGCCAGCTCAGGACCAAACCCTCACCCAGAACACACCCCTATGAGGAAGCATATTATTATTTATACAGCATAAATGAAGTTGTAGCTATTGCTTGTAAAACCCAGCTTAGCACTGTTATTGATTCCAACATCCACGGCCCTGCCTGCGCGTGTTCTCCTGTGCCCACGTACACCCCGGTAGTGGTATTTGTACCTATGGAGTGTGAAGCAAGTCCCCAGAATTACCTCCCATCCTTCAGTGTGCACAGCAGGCCAGGTGCTGACCTCACTAAAAGCTAACTTGCTTGATGTTAGCAAAATTCTCCAGAACCAGAATAAAAGCAGAACTTCTTACTGCAGGTACTGCAAGATTTTTATTTTATTTTGCTATGGCTGGGTCCGTCTTTACATAGCAAAATAGCCCCGCCCTCAGAAAAGCCATGTGGTGTTTGCCACTGAAAAGTGCCTTGCTTTTGTGCCACTATCCAGAACAGCAAATGTTAATTGTTTTTTGTCTCGTCAGTTATTGAAAGAGCAGAATAGTCACAGTGTATGCTTTTTGCCAGTGCGCAGTTTCGACTTGTCATTTCCAAAGGCCCATACTGGTAACTGCCAGGAGCAAATCTACAACCCATCACGCCACTAGGAACAAAATAAGCCGTCTGACCTAGATCCAAACCGGCTGCAGTGACCGGTTGTAGAACTAGAGCTACAGAAAAACAACTTTTCTGTTGGCTTCCCCTAAGATATCTCTGCTCTTTGAGAGTACGCTCCCGTCTTAGGAAAACAAGTGTACTTCAGGGTACTTCTGGTAAGCACATCAGTACGAACATAAAATCTTCCCAGATAATGCTAATACACTGTAATTGTATTGCACAATACGGCACCAAATTAACTCACTTCTAATGCAGTAATTTCTAGTGGCAATACTGGGCAACACTTTTTTCCATAATTTAAACTTTGGTTTAGATTGTTTATTTCTTTTAACACTCACACTTAAAACCAAGCCAACACTTCAGCTGAATTTGTTTAATTAATTTTTTTAAAACTTCTTTTTAAATTCTAGATATAAAGATGTTCGTTACCTGCTGTGGAAATCACACACAGTTTTATAAGAAATAAAAATTCAAAAATATAAATAGCCATTTCTTTAGATTTTGCAGTAAGTATTTCACTGCAGGGGGTGGGGGGGCAGGTCTGATTTAATTAGAAGCCAGTCCATGTGGAAAATTTTGTTATAAAAAATAGAACTTTTCTCAGCAGTAATTCATCATTCAACCATCGCTTAAACCCCAGCTCCCCTGTGGGTAGCTGCAGACTCAAAGCGGGGTTGTGTGTTGCCTGAGGATCCCAGTATACTTTGAGCATTGCGTGAGCCCGATGCTGTCCACGTGCCAGGTAAATGTGGCTGTGTTGGAATGGCAGCAAGAGAAGTCTTCCCCTGGTGGCAGAGGCTCCATGATGGTCCTTCCAATCCAGCTCCTGAAATGGCAACTCTCAGGTTAAACTTATCCTTGAATCTGTCCATCTGTGGGCAGAGGCTATGCCTTGCATCAGCAGGTCTACAAGTGAAGAAAATGAAATTAAAAGTTTATCACCCATGTTAAGCAAGAAGTAAAATTTTGGGCTCCCCTTCCCCTCTTGGAACAATTCTGTGAGAGATATGAGTGGGAAAATTATATTTAGCATGGAACGAGCCTCCACCAAGAACTGCATTGAGGAAATTGGGCTCAGTTTCACAATCTGACTGATTAGCTTTTGAAAATCATGTACTGAGCCCATAAAATACGCTCATAAAGTGTTCAGGCAGGGAAGGATTTTCTGAGCATATACATTTGGGTAAGTTTAGCTATACAGTGAAACAGAACACAACAAAATATACAATGGCTAACCACATGGCAACCCAAATATCTCATTTCTCGAAATATGTACAGTAGGGCATCATCTTCGATTTTGAGAAAATGCCCGCAATATAACTGCTGGTTGTTATTATTATTAAAATACATTCCTTAGAGGGAAGGGATCATATTATACATGAAGTCTGAAACAATAAAGGCATATTTAGTCATAACAACAGGAAAATACCATATGAGAATGAAAAGCCTGCAGTGCATTCCTGAGACTGAAGAAAACTCGATACCGTGTTTGAGAGAGGAGCCAGGTGGTCATGAAATGGAACACTAAATTGTCCTGGAAATGCATGGGGGCTTTAGGAGGTCTGATCAGGTCCACTCTGAGCATTTTAGGACTTGTTGAGCTTAACCTGGCTCTTGAATTTTCTGTTTCGTTGGGGTTTTTTTCTGAAGTGATTTTGGTTTATTACTCAACAAATGGGAAATGCATCGATTTGCCTCTTTAGAAAGATAATTTGTCCGATGTTGACTAAATTGTGTGACTGGATTAAATTTACATAATGTGTCTTCCAGAGAGTGACTAATTGGAATTTACTGCATGCCATGGATGACTTTAAAATCAATTCTGTGGAGTCTTCGTAAGACGACTTACTGATTGTGAGATTAGTACCAGAAAACACGCATACATTTTCAAGCTCACACCGAGAGCAAACAGGGCTCAAGAAAACAGCTGTTTCTCCCGCACCCTGAAGGACTGCTCCAGGGAGAAGTAAGGAAAGCGGAATCCCAGTAGGACCTAGGCTGAACCACTGTTATGGTTGAGGTTTTAGAACAAATGAGAGCATTTGAAATAGCAGGTTACAGTCTTTTTTTTTTTTCTTTTTTTCTTTTCCTTTAGTCCATATGTACAATGTAAAACCTCTAAACAGATGTCTTGGTTTAAAGGTTGTCGTGTTGCTGGGTTTGGGTTTTTTTTAGTGCTCATTTAAGTCACTAGAATGAATGTACAGGACTGAGAGGCTGCTCTGGCTGCGTGCTCTACTGAGAGGTTGCTCGGCTATTCCAGTCATTCCATTTTCAGTTCAACTCATTCCTGTGAAATATCACATCCTTAAATTAAATTTAAAAAAGACAGACCTGCAGTTTCCTTCCTCCTGGAGTCTGCACGACGTAGTGTTTTTCGTTCAATGATCGCAAATGCCTGTCATGAACAATTAATAAAAAAAATATAATCACGGCTTTACTTAGAAAAGTGGAAGGGAAGAGACTTTCCTCCTCAGATTTCTACCTCTTTTTCATCCATTATATAGCAGACAGTATCTAATAATTGCCCCCATTAAGGTAGACTTCAGACAGAGCAAGTCATAAAGAGAACTATTGGAAAATGTAAGCGCTACGGAGAGGAGACTTTGCTGGCGGGTGGGAGTGCAGGAGCCGCTGGTGGAGAGCAGGCGTTGAATCAAGAGCCAGCCAAGGGTGTAAGAAGAAGAGCAGGGCTTGCAGGCTGGGAATAGAGACAGCATAGAGCGTCTGGAGCAGGAGAGCGCGTTGGGAGGGAAGTGCTTCCTGCAGGATTTGAGTTGAACCCCCAGGTCTGTGACTTCATTTATTTGCTCTTGGGGATAGTGACTCATCTCTGCAATGACAAGGGCTACCTGAGGACAGTGGCTTGCCCTCTCTCTCTTTATTATCTCACATACTGGTAAGCTAAAGACCTGGACCTGCCCGATGACCCAAACTGTGGTCAGGAAGGTGTGTACAGCAGAAGTTCATTCTTTGTTTTGATATTCAAAAGAAAGGAAGAGGGCAGTGTTAAGAAGAGCACTAGCTTGCAATGCCAAGCTCATAAAATTAGGCAATGGCAGAAGAATGAGCGCATGCGCTATAGGATTATGTCATCCAAAAGCAGTTGTATGAATTGTAATTACAACACTACTTTACGTTGGGGAAGTATATGTAAGAAATCGATAACTAATATATATTTCTCATAATTTTCCAATTGCTAGCTTTATGGTTTTAACTTTCTTTCAGTCTAGGTTTCTGATGTGCACAACTATAGTGCGCATGGCACACGCAAAGGGCTGTAAGCATAGGTGAGCCCAGCATTCCTGTAATTATAAACAGCAAAAAATGCTTTATGCTGAACAATGGGGACCTGATTTCTGTAAAACCTACAAGCGGTCAGAGTTAGATTACTGTAACGCAAAGTAGCGTTAGAATTAAAATTCATAATCTTATAACAACTTTCCAGATTATAACGCATTTTCATAATTACAGACATGAGATGGGACCTTTCTGTGTTGGGTAGTTCTGCTTACCTTTTTACTGGCATTCTTAAGATTCAATTTTCCAGGATCCAGAGATCGGTTTCTACTAATGTGACTCTAAAGTGCAATTGAAAATAAATCAATTCTTCAGAATTAGGAAAAAGTAAGCTGACAGTTAAGGAATAAGTATGTCAAAAACCAAATATGCGCTCTACCAACAACTGAAAGGAAAATTCAGTATGCTTTATCTGGCTTCTTAAGTGGAATTATACAAAAACCAGTAAGGGTTGACTCTGATACTAAATGTACTCTTGAAAATCGCTGGGTTATTTATTTCCAAGAACTTCAATTTTCAAAGAGTTTATTTCCTAACATGAAGTTGTGGTGATTTATTTTTTCCCCTTTAAAAAATTTTTAAAAAAAAAGAGGAATTTTGGTTTCCAAGGAAGCGTGTAACAAAACTGTGTTTCCAGAACTCTACCATTTGCTTCCTGAGCTTGTTATCACTCAGTGCTGTTTGGAGAAGGTGACTCCTCTGGAGCAGGTTGAGGTCCACCTTGTTCCATGGGGACTTTTACCTGATGTAGTCCTTGGGAACGGAACCATGAAGTGGATTTAGCTAGAAAGGAAGGAGGAAATGAGCTCAAAAGCCTGTCTGCTTCCTCCTCCCCCGAGTCCCTACTGTTCTCACACTTCACATATGTGAGGTCGTCAGTTGTTGCCTTCTCTTACTCCTCACCTCATTTCTCTTGATCTCCTCTTGCCGTGGAGTGTTACACTTAGAAGGACGGGCAGAAAAATGCGAGAGAGGAGCATTTATTCATCTGCAGCAGAAATGAGTGTTTAAGAGCAAGGCAGGCAGATTGAGGTAGCTGTTGGAAAAGTATTTCTCAGTAGGATGGATCAGCCAGCCTCCTGTTTGCATTGAAGCTGGGAGCTGAGCCAGGTGCTCCTAAGGCCCCTGTGTGAGCCACTAATGCCCGACAGCTTCACCCTGTATAATCTATAGCCAGCGTTTTGATTATTAGCTATTAACGTGCATTGCAGATTAGCGGCTGGTGAAGCACATATGTCGATCTTTAATCTCTGTGACTTGACCCTGTGTTGAAACCCAGCAGATTGTTAAAACCTGTAGAGAAGGTACTGGTGGCCATGCGAGGGAACAGAGGTGAGCATTAATCCCGGCTGTATTGGCAGGGTTGAGCTAAATGGTAACACTGTGATCCAGCTGCAAAACGCACACCAATTCCACCCAGAAGACTGCGACAAACTGTGCCTGTCTTTGGTTGTTACTGAGTCATGAGAGATAAAAATACCTTTGCTGCAGAAGGGAGAGTGGTTGTGGTGCTGCAGCCTGTGGCAAGGGAGGGGAGGGCTGTGTGCTGGCTGGCTGCGCAGGCAGGCTCTGCACGAGGAAGGGTCCCCTTTGCGCCCTAAGCGTTGGGATGGTGGTCAGCCCCACGGTGTGAATCCCTGCCGTAGTAAGTCAGACCGAAGGCCCGTTTTTTTGCGGTCTCTGACAAAGGTTGTTCACAAATGCTTGGAGAGGAGTAGAAGAAAAAGGGCAGGAGTGGAGTGGCTGTCGTGGTGTCCCCTCTCAGCCGCCAGCGTGCAGCTGCAGAGAGCCTCCCTGGGCTGGGCTGCCCTGGTGAGGGGCTGCGGGTGGGAACCCCACGGCCTGCCCTGGCCTGGGGAGCCCCTTACGCTTCGGCTCTGCCGCGTCCTGTGGCAACGCTTTAGCGACACTGGTGCGGATTGCTGTTTGCTTTGGCTGGTGTGAGGGGTAGCGAGGACCAGACTGTCCCGTGCGTGTTTCGGCATCAGTCGCATTGCTCCAAACAGCAGGTTTCAGCCTGATTTAAGACTATGTGTTGTTGACCTTGTATTAATGCCCGTAAACCCCTCACTGGAAGCACCACAGCAATTCAGGGTTTAGGTCTTTGGTGGAAGGGGTGGCGCGGTGAACTTTTGGTGGCGTTTGTGTTCACGTCGCTATGAGAAGAGGCTGATATGTGACGTGAGTTTGCCGAGATTCTTTTTTTTTTGATATTGAAAGGCATCGGAAAATGTAACTTCAGAGTGAGAGCGATGAGCACCAACGGTTGTGTTCGCTGTCCCCAGCCTTGCCGCTGTCAGAGGGGGGGTCGGGGGGGCCGCTT
>NW_009260022.1:5308687-5339664 GCF_000687185.1 Egretta garzetta | reverse complement strand
GGCGGGGAGCCCGACTCGCTGCCTTAGCCGCGCCGTCAGCAAGTGCCCCGCCATGGCCGCGCCGCCCTCCCGAGCAGTTTAGGTCCCCGCCATGGTCCTTGCCGGTGTTTCAGATCGCGTCTGATCCAGGCGGGGCGCGGATCGGTCCGGGGGGCTGCGCCTCCTCGCCCTCAGCTCCAAAATGCCATCCAAAGAGTCCTGGCCGGGGCACAAAGCGAATAGGTCCGCGGTGCACAACTCGAAGCAGGAGAGCCGTCAGCAAGATTTGTTGATCGCAGCCCTGGGGATGAAACTGGGCGCTCAGAAGTCATCTGTGACGATCTGGCAACCTCTTAAACTCTTTGCTTATTCGCAGTTGACATCGCTCGTCAGAAGAGCAACTCTGAAAGAAAATGAACATATTCCAAAATACGAGAAGATCCATAACTTCAAGGTAAGAAATTACGCTACTTACTCGTTTTTAAGACACGAGGGCTATAGCTTTTATTTTAAAATGGGTCCAGTGTTGCAAGGAAATAATATATATGCAGACCGTGACTTTCTGGGAACTTAAATGCTTCAATTAAATCTCATTGCCGGTTAAATCAATTAGATATCTTTAGAACATATCAGCAGAAGAACGAGGATTTTGTTGTTGACTGCTTGTGTGCATGTATTTGTTTCGGTTGTATTTGCCGTGTCGAGGTTACCTCTCTTATTTAGAATTGGTTTATAGCGAGGGAGATGCTGAAGGTGAGAAAAAACTGGCAAAGTTTCCTTTCACTCCAAATGAACATAGTGCAGTTTTACTTATGATGCTACGATGCCAAAAAACCTTTTAGATCTGTGATTAGAGGATTAAACTGATCTTGTCTCAGTTTGTCGCTGGTAAATAGCTTTGGAGGTAAGCAGCATGTTCTGCCGCATCTGGATTGAGCAGATGGTCTGCATTTCCCTTAGTTTCTGGCTTTTCTCCTGTGTTAATGAATCGAGCGTGTTGAAAGCAGCATGGCTTATACCAGGGGGCTATTGGGGCTGCTGGCATTAGCAACTACCTTGTGGTTTATTAAAATTTACTTAGTCTTCTAGGTAGCTTCTAATCATTGTTTTAATTATTTTAAATAAACTATGCTCTTTGGTAAGAGAGACACGTGTCAATACAACATATGCATGTTTTGTGTCTGTAATAACTGTCCAGTAAGGATTTAGTAATTTAACCTTTTGGCAGTCAAGTGCATCGCGTAACAGGCAGCCTTTATTTGAATTGATGTCATACTGAATTCCTGTAGACGATGGTGCAAACTTCATATATAGTACCTGAAGCCCAGATTTTATCTTTAATGTGTGTTTTTTCCCCCATGTAGCTTTTGCTTTTACTTATTTTATTTATGTTTTAGGAGAAGGGGAAGTCATTAACACAATACAGGCATCTGAAGATATAAGCATCTGTTAATTGTCTCTTATTTTTCCAGTTTTGCTTTCCATCACACACATGTGCATGTGTGAGCGTACACGTGCGTGCACATATGTATGTTTACCTATTGTCCATCTGATTTTATTTAAACCACTTTTTGGCTTTTGAGTTCAGATAATCACTAAAATCGGAAACTTTATATGATCAGGATGTTGTTTGACTTGAGTTCTTCAATAAAGCACGTATTTGAAAATCACGTACAAAATGTTATATAAAAGAGTGTTTAATATGAACGCTTGGTGTAAAATAATCCTGCTGGCTGTCAGTTAAATGCAGAGCATTTTTTCACAGGCTCCTGACGTGTCCTGGAGATCTGAAATGTCTCGCAACTTATATTTATTCCTTAGGGTTTGAAGATAATTCTTGCAGATGCCAGCAGACAGCGATTTTCCATGTACTACAGTGTATGTAGGATAATACGTAGTTAGTTTTGCGCACATCTGTATTCCTGAGTTGCTTTCCATTTAACAGCCTGAAACACAACTGTTTTGAAAGCAGATAACCTGATTTTCATTGGTTTGGGTGTGTTTGTTTGTTTTTCTTCCAGAAACTGTTTCTGGATAGTTTGGAAGCTGTGAGTTTTCTAGTCTTTTTTCAAAACCAAACTGTATGTCTGATCCAAGGTCATAGCTACAGCACAAACTTTCCACACAGATTGTTTGCTTTAGAACAGTTGTACTGCAGTTCCTTTATACATACAGTTGCCAAAAAAATACACCTTGAGAAGTAACTCTTATTTTCGTAAGTCAGTGAAATGCAGCCACCTTACGCAGATACTTACTGCTATAAAAACGTAGAAGGGATCAAGCCCCTTAGCCCTTGAAGGGTGCACAGCAACCAAGCTACCCGCTGAAGGAATCCTGCTGGCGTTCACGAGCTCCAAATGTGGCCACCGTCGCCTTTTTTAAAAAAATAACCATAAGCCCTTCATAACTACTGCGTTACGGATCTGAAATGAATGGCCGCCATTAGCTCATGTGCTTCTCTCTCTTACCATTCCTTGCATCTGTCAAATTTTTCTTCTCACATGTATAGACATCATCATTTAAAATGTCCGCAGAAGCCTCCTAGGTTGCCTGCTGAGCAGCAAATGTGCCACCCATGTGGGAAGGAAGGAAATGTCAGCCCCAGAGTCTTGAACCTAGACTTTTGAAACAAAACAAGAAAAGACAACCCAGAAATGAAATAAATTTATATAATTCGGCTAACCAACAGTGACTGCTGTCCCCAGAGGCTCCACCGGCAAAAAGGAGGACGCCCGCCGCTTTGTACTTCTGCAGCTAATCTTCTCTTCGTTATACAGGCACGAGGTGACCGATAGGACCCCTAACCCTCTCCCGGCAGCTTCTTTGATCAGTCCCATCGCTAGTCACAGAAATGAAGGCGTCTCAGAAATCCTTTTATACTGGAAATACTGTAACATCCCCGCAGAGGGAGGAGAAGTGGAGAATCATTAATGCACAACAACTGCCGCTGTTGTCTTGGAGAAGGGAAGAAGATGGCAGCAGCCGCTCCAGAGGCGAGGCGGGCTGGGGTTAGCAGACGCCCCAGAGGCTTGGCCACAGATTAGGAGACCTCAATTCTCCCTCCAGCCCTGCACCTCCTGTCCCCGTGGGGTGGGTAGGTGGGGACGCAGGTAGAGTTTGGACCCTCAGACTCTGTTGTCTCTGTCACAGCTTAGGTAGAGGAACACAGTGGCAGAGAAGCAGCGCAGCGATAGTCCTCACAGGGGTGCAGACGCCTAGGGAAGGGGTGAACACACAAGCTGCTTTTAACTCTTAAATCGTCAAGAGGTCTCCTGAATAAATCCGTTAATCTATGTTTTGCTCCAAGGGTTGTTTGAGGGAAGAATGTAGAAGAATGTAGTTCTGCTAGGAGTGCTGACACGGCTGGGTTTTTGAAAGGTCTTAATCTTACTTAAATCTCCTGGAATGTGAGTTGTCTCTTGCCTGAAGTGAGGAGGCTGGCTAGTCAGGGGGATGGGGGGCCCTGCGGGCAGAGCTGGCCAGGAATGGTCTCCTCCAGCTCCGTAATATTCTCCTGACTGGGGAGGTCTGGTCTCTCATGAGCACATCTCAAGTGCAAATACAGAGTGGCTGAATTCTCTTAAATTAATCTCCATAAGTAAAGAAAGGGATGATGATTTATAAATGTCAGATCTGACTGAGTTTTTAATGCCTGTTCCTCAGGATAAGAGCTGGGTATTAAATATATATATATATATATATATATTTAAGCGTATTTGGGCTTTTTTTAATTTATAAAAAGTTTTCAATTGATCTTTCTAAATCTAATACAAAAGATTAATTTTCTCTTAATTCAAATATATCAGCTAAAAGAGGTCTACATTGTTTGACACAGCATTTTATTTAATTGAATAATGGGATTTGAAGGTGAGCTAGGACCTTGAGTGTGACTTGATTGAGTCTGTCTATTTGCATATTTGATTTCTTTTGCTTTCCCTCCATATACTCTGCTTTTCTGAAATCCAGCACACCGAACAAGATCTCTTGTAAAATGAATCATCAGACCAAATCAGGACAGGCACTTCACCGTCCTCAAAATTTCAGCCCCATCTTCTTTCACAGACAGGCTTTTCCTTTCTTTGAATTTCTTATCTATTATGGGGAAGGAATCTCCCCAGACTCTCTGGTACACGCGTATCTATATGGACACATGTGTGTGTGATGGTTATCAAGTTCGTTCTTCTACCTGATGTAGATGAACGATAGCATCTCCTGTCTGGAAGCTCTGAGAGGCCTGTGGGGTGCTCTTTGAAGTGCTGACAAGGAGCATAGTTGAAGCCAGTGGTGTTATTTTCTTGCAAAAAGAAGCTTTATCATTGGGAAAAGTTCTGTAACATTTCATAGAAGTGGATTTATACCTAATCGTTCCCATAAATTTATTCTACAGCTGGACTCTACCAATAAGAATGTTTTTTTTCTGTACCTGATAAATCTCATACTTGCTCATCTTGTCCCCAAACCGCAGCAACTGTGATATTGTATTTTAATTTACAAGCTTTCTTACCTAGCTGATATCTGGTCCGTTCAAGATCTGGGCACCTCCTGGGCAGGCAGCTGAAGGAGAAGCTTCAGGCAACAGCAGGAACCTCAGATTTGAGGGGAAAGGGGGCCTGTGGCAAGGTGCCATGTGGATTAAAACGTGCCTGGTTGGTTTTGGAGAGGAGACCCAGGGGGGAGCTCTGGGTTGGGATGTGTGAGGTGGGTTTTGGGCCAAAGGACTTACACAGCAGGGGAACCCAAGCTGGGTTTAAGGTAACCCATCTCTTCTCTCTCTGGTGAGGCAGTTTTTGTTAAGGTACTGAACACACACGATTCCCCTTGCTCAATTCTCCGGACTCTCCCTCTTCGCATGTCCTCATCTCTCCATCTCCCCCCTACATCCCATAGCTTTTTGCTGTTTAAAAAAAAAAAAAATCTGCCCATTGAGGTACCTTCTGCCCTGAGTCCATCCTTATCTGACAGAACATCTTCTGCACTTCTTCCTCACCTGATGCCGTGCTTTGGGCTTGGGCACTGACCTCGCTCCTTTGCCTGCTGTTTGTGTGGCATTGGAGGAGACAGTAAAACTGAGCTTGGGAAGTGTTAGTGGCAAGGAGGGCAGTCACGGAAGAGGAGCATTAGCTGGGAGTTATGGGATGATAGCTTAAAAGGAAGAAGGAAGGGAAATTTTGAGATTAACAGCAAGAAATCTCCTGGGTAGTGAACCTCATTAGTCAGCGCAATAACCTCCCCTTCATTTGGCAGAGCTGACTAAAATGAGCCTGGACAAAACACCTTAAAGGTCTTTAGGCCCTCCAGCTTGTGTGACTCAGGGCCTTGGGGGGTTTTTAGCTCCCTTGGCTGGTTATGGGTATTCCTTCAGACACCTCTGGCTCCCAATGACTTGAGCTGGCAGAGCACTCTGCAGGTGTTTCGTAGCTGCCGATAGTCCAAGGTATAAAACCACTCTTCTGCTTGGATTAGTGCTGTGGTGCTTCACTGAAGCAAGACGGTGTCCGTGCCTGTGCGAGCTGGACTGAAATCTGTGTTTCCATGCATCATTCTCCCTAGGATGCTGTGTCATTTCTCTCTTGCTCTTCAGAAAATAGGTATGTCTCCAGAAGACTATTTTTTGCTATCTTTCTGTGCAGTATTTGGTACTGTCATGCTGTTTCTTAGCCGCTATCTTACTAATGCCTGAGACGGCACAGTCAATTAGTTGTAATAAATAACAGTTGCAAGGCTGCTGGGTGAATCGGGGAACATTCAGAACATAATTCCCTTTCACGCCAACACTTCTTCCAGAGAGGAGAGATGTTTTTTCCACAGTTGCTTAAGCCAAGTCAGCAGAGATGCTGATGAGTCTTGTTTGCTGAGATTCCTCATCTCCCTCCTCGACTGAAGCAACATCCTGGGTTTCTCTTGGAGGGTGACCCATTTTAAAGGCTGAACGGGGAGTTCCAGAGCAGAGACAACACGCTTTTCCAGAAATAACTGGGGGTAGAATATAGCCTTAAACGTGCACAAAATGGAGGCTTAGGTGAGGACCAGTCTCTACTGGAAAGGCTTTGCCAGTATAGACTCAAGCATCACTTTAATGGAGAGACCACTGATGTTAACATGAGTTACTCTGCTGGTGAAATTTGTACTGCTGCTTTGAAACAATAAGTTAACCTGGCCCTGGTCCAGATTTTACTGGTGTAATTGCATCTGTGCTAGGTGCTTTGCTAGTGTAAAAAGTCATAGCAAATTGCTTCCATGCCAAATCTTACTCTAACAAGAGCTGCTCAGCAAAGCCATGCCTGGACACTGGGAAACGGGGAGATGGGCAGTGCAGAAGAAATGCTGCGAAAAGACCAGAAAGTATAACAAACTCTTACTATATTTATATTAAGCAGAGCCATTTTTCGGTAACTTCTAACATGAACTCATTTCTATTTCTGATCTTCTGAAAACTGGGGCAGATGCCGATTTGGGGTGAATTGGCCTAGCTCTGCTGAAAAGAGGATGCTGATTTTTATTAGGTATGGACCTGGCACTGAGCGTATTTTCAAAGCATCTTTAAGTGAGTCACTGCACTCAAATGAATATTCAGAAAGAGAGCTGGGTGCCTCTAGCACGGTCCCCAGGGAGAGTCCCTGCGCATTCTCACAGATAAGAAAACCTCAGGAAATTTGATGTTTCTTTTAGACTCCCAGTACTTGAGGGAAAAAAATGTTCAAAGGCAGGGAAAATATCTGGAGAACAAAACTGGAGAAAAACTTCCACAAAACTTCTGAGAAGATCTCATCAGCTCTGTGTTGCTGCTTCTGAAACGCGTAGTGTATTATAAGACAGTTCAAGCCAGAAAAGCTTTCAGGCATTGACAGATTTTAGTCTCCTAAGGTATTTATTTAATGCTACTTTTACTTTTTTACTTTTTTCGGAAAAGCCAGGGCTTTTTCAAAGCAGATTCCAAATAGCACAACATTATTAAACCCTTTCTGGTTCCTTAGTGCTAGTCTCTGGCTTCAAGCTCTGCCTCTGTTTAAAAGAAAAAAAAAAAGCCTTTTTTCTAAATCCATGATTTATTGAAGCTGCGATTCCTTCCCACCACACCAATTGTTTTATTAGTCTCCAGATGTGGATCCAATGAGTCTTCCATGTGGACAACCCCAAGAACAGACCAGCTCATGTCTGTGGTGAAGCTTAGAAATGCTGTCCTGGGGAGGACTGGGAGTTTGCCTCAAGGAGCACATAGCTCATGTCGCGCTCTCTCATCATCAACAGGTTTTCCTCCAAATTAGCTTTAGCATCACTGCAAAAGCATTTCTTCAGGAATCTCTTGGGCTTTTATAGTCTGTTTACATCATTACATATATTATATTCACATCATTACATACAGCATATCTAATATGTGTATATATACAATTTTAATTCTAAGGATTTTATTCAATTTTCACCTGTAGTTTCAGAATTTTTTTGCATGGACACAGGTATCAAGTAACTTGGGCGTGGAATAAAATGGACAATAATCCAGTTTTTAGATACCAGTTTAAAGCCAATCTGCTATTCCATCCTGAAAGAAAGGTGGCCATTTTCATTGAATTTACAAGCAAAAAAAAAAAGCCAACAACCTGCTACTCTCCGTTTTTTTGCTTTGGCTCTCGCAGCGCATGACCTAACTGCAATTTCCAGTCATTCCCATCTCTGCTGACATGATCAGCGCAAACCAGAAAGTAAACAAGAGCTGACAGCACTTCTGGCTCCAAGTGGGTGAGGACCTGGAGGAAGCTTTGCCTGCTCAACATTCGTGTCAGCGTACCCGCTGGTGATAGCGATGCTATTTATACTCCACGCTCTGAACCACGCGGCGTTCAGCCAGCATCTCTCCTCTCAGGAGCTGCTGGACAAAGTCACTGGGGCGGTCCCAGGCTGGCTCCCCACGTTAACACCCCAGCTGGTCTGGGCAAAGTCAGCTCTCGTTTTGGGGAAGGTATGTTCCAGTGGTCGCAGTTACTGTCATTTCTGTTACACCTTTGCGTGAACGTGATTGTCTTGCAGATAAGGCTCTGCCGCGTGGGTTGTCATGGCAGTCTTTTAGCTTCTCAGCTTACTCAGCAGCAGCAATATTTGCCTCACAGGAGGAATATCATGTGCTGGAGTATTGGGAGTGCTTGAGACCCTGGTTTTAGAGGCACTATCTAATTATTGTAATATATGCAATGATTAAATTGAAGCATTGCCCAAACTGATAGTCATGTCGGTTGACTTTCTGACTGGTATCTCTTCTGTACCCTTCACGTCCAGGCAATCTCTGCCTGGACCAGGGATGGATGAAAAGGGCATGCCTGTTGGGTGCCAGCATGGGCATGCTCACTGCCTGATAAAACCAGCTGTGACAGGGAAGACAGACAATAATAATACAGGCAGAGTTCATTGTTTTAATTGAGACTTACGATGTCTCCCATATCCAATTAAAAGCTTGGTAGAGTTCCAACAGGCGGAATTCAGTTGATGGAATTGCAAATCAGCTAGGACCACTGAGCTGACAGCCTTCATCAGCAGTGTTCCGTCATCCTTGGGAATTTGTTTGAAAGACAGTATAGCCAGCAGAACTGTACCTTTGGAGCACCACGCAGTGCAAATGTTGGATGTGTGGCATTTATTCAGTCCCTGGCTGGCCTGGTCTCCTCCCTGAGCACCAACAAGGCTTCCACCCAGAGCCTAGGACTCTGGTAGCTGGAGAGCTATGATCCAGAGAGCCGGATCAGTAATGGCTTTTTCCATCCTTTTTCAAGTTGATGTATTTCATCCCAACACAGATGGTAGTGCCTGAATTTTCCAAACCCCATTATTCTTACCAGCAGTTCAGCATGGAGGGCCATGGAAGAAGCAATGCTGCTCTATACAGAGCATGGGTCCAGATGGAGCGGGCATTTGGTGAGACCATGGCAGCAGCCTCTCAACAGGGAAGGCTTTTTTGTACACTGTCACAAAAAATTTTGTTTTCTCTGTTTGGTGTCAATTTTGCATATCCATAGTTTGTCAGATCCAGCTTTGCCTTCTTCCCAGGAGTGGCTTTGCTAAAGCTCTGCTGATCCACTGTGTTCTTTCACATCATGTTTGCACAGCACGTTGCTGATATTTCCTCATTCTTTTCCTCCCTGCCTTGACAAGTGGTACAATGTAAGTCTCCCAGTTACGAATACTAATTGTCTGCTGGCTCATGCGTGGTTTTCAGATAGCAATCAAGGCTAGCTGAACAACTGCCTAGTGAAAACCAAAAGCATAAGAAATAAGTGGAGTTACAAGATAACGTGGGTAACTAGCTTCAACAGTGACCTTTATGGAGCCAGAGAAGTGATGGTGGAAGATCTGCTTGAGGAGTTCGCAGCTTGTGGTAAAATCAGTTGTCAGAGCCACCGGATCATTTTTTATTTGATTCTCCTCAAACTTTGTTTCTTTTTCTAAGAATGTTTTCATTAAACGAAAAAAAAAAACCCAACCTAAATCCTCTAACTTTTATAGTTATTAATCACAGGAGCTAAGGTATTTATTTTTCCCTGTGTATAAGAAAATGTCTTTCAAGCCTAAGCAAAAAACTGTCCTCCTACGTAAGATCACAGTAGTTAAATGTTTATTATACCTTGCAGGTGTTGTGGGAGAGATCAAAATAGAAATACCTAGGTGTAAGCTCAACATCAGGCTCTCCTCTTAGCTCAGATTCACAGGACAGCTTAGTAATAGGATTTTATATAGTTTTTTTAAGCGGGTGTTTTCCTTTAAAATTATCTAGATTTTTCTTTTAAATTGAACATTTCCCCTGGGATTTTACAAATTAAAATTAAAACCAGTTTGTCTTGCTCTCCCACTCACCCTTTTTCCATGTTCTTAAAAAAAATCACTCACAGTTGAAGCCTTATGGAAAGAGAGAGAAAGAGATTCTTGGGGCGGGAGTGAGAATGGAAGGGTTGGGAGATATAAAGCCACAGTTGGCAATCCTGCTCTCTCACATTTTATAAGACAGTAAAATCTGCATATGGCAGATGCTCTTTTTATAAGGGGAAAGAAACCCCTTGTAATTTAAGTCAGGATCTCTGGGATTCTGCTGGGTGTGTTTTCAGAAATTTTTCTGGAAAGCACGTTTTAGTTTTGAAAACAAGCAAGTCGCTTGGCAGATTTTTAGAATGGGGAATTAAATATAAAAATCAGAATGCTATATTAAACAATGTCATGTAAAATATGCAGTATTGTTCGCAGGTGCTGGCTCCTGAACTAGCAAAAGGATGCAAACGTGTTTCTTCTTAGCATGCTGCCAGGTCCCGCTCCACAGGTTGAGACAGGATTAGAGGCTGTCCTGACCTCAGAAGACCAATTTTTCGCTATTTTCTGGCATCGCTTACTGTGTCTGATTTCATTTCCAGAGATGGTGTGTATTCAGACCAGCGCAGGGTTAGACGTCCAGTCCCGCTCTGTGGTAGTGGGAAGATTTAACGCTCCAGCACCACTGAGTTCTGGGAAAGGACAGCACCACTTAGAAACCCCAAAAGAGGCTTCCTGCAGGGTGGTGTGCACTGGGGGCGGTAGGACATTACGGCCTTTGGGCCTCCTAATTAATATTGCCAGAGAACCTCCCCACTGCATGTCAGATGAAGGACAAAGCAAGGTAGAGCATTATGGAACATAGAAAAACCTACCCTCTGCTTTTAATTTGTTTTGAGTTTGCAATCAGAACACTGGATAAGAAAGAGTAATTTGGATGGGGCAGTGTAAAGCTGAGCAGGCTCTGGATAAATCTTCCAGCAGAGAAGTTAATTTCTTAACTGATGATATGGAAAGGCATTTCAGTATTTGGATGAAGCACAGATGCATGGGACGAGAGAACAGTGCTAATGATGCTGAGACAATGACCCCGAAGGGCAAAATCAATCTTGATCTTGTGAAGGGTGACCAATGCATGCAGTGTTGGTAGGGAAGAGGAAAGTCTGTTTTGTCCTTGTCATTCTTAAGTTGATGAGTCATGTAAACTTCTCTGAGAGGTGAGCTGAGAGCCAGGATAATGTCAGGGGAATTGGCCCTAGTAGAAAGGTAATTTTTTTGTATCTAGGTGGATAATTGTTATAGAAACATAAGAGAAACCGAGCTCATAAAAAAAATAATAATAAAAAAATAAAAATGAAGAGAGTCAAAGGTTGGAGTGGCAGATTTGGGATTATAGAATCATAGAATGTTTTGGCTTGGAAGGGACCTTTAGGTGTGGCAGACCCTGCAGGAGAGTTCCTGGGGAGAGTCAGGAGGAGGTGGAAGCATGCAGGCAGACCATGATGAAGAGCAAGATGCCAAGAAGGAGGGATGTTCACCACTAAAACAACAGCCAGTTAGCGATTGGGCACCTGAGGTTTGGTGAGTATCAGCCCTGGAGACGGCTCTGGAGAAGCCAGGGCAGGACCCCACAATCCAGGGAAAGCGTTAGAAACACTTCAGCAAAGGGCACGTTCAGTGAATTTGATGAATTGAAACCAGCAAGTGGAGAAGCACAGGATAGTATCGTTCTTTTTTATTTAGCAAGAAATATTAATGTGTCAGAATTTGTTCTTGTTCTGCCTAAAGAAAGAAGTTTAAATGTCAGCGTTTCAAGGAACAAGACAAGATTTCCACTCCTTTACAGTCAGAAATACTGAAAAAAAAAAAATTTCTTACAAGACCAAAAGGGAATCTGGAAAAAGATTATTTTTTGCTCAAACATTTGAACTGTCTTCCCTCCCCTTGCCACCCCCCTATTTTTCCTCAGCAGAAATTTTGACAAATATTTTAAATAGGGGGGTTGGGGGGAATGTTCCTTTGACAAAAAAAAAAAAAGGTGGTGGCTGAAGGGAAGCTTTTTTTTTTCCCCTCTGAAAAAAAAAAAGTTCCGTTAGTCCTGCAGGCATTAAAGCACAGCGTTTTGCTTGAGAATATTAGAATGTGCTTATTCTGGGAAGGAGAAGCTGCCAAAGACCTGGAAAAAAACACAAGGCTGAGGAAGAAAGCCAAGAGGATGTGGGTAGTGCAGGTGGGTAACGGAGGGGAAGGTGTGAAAAATCTCTTTGTGGTGAGAGGGAAAAAAGAAAATGGAGATTACAGCTGCTGGCAGCCTTGTCATCGTTTGCTTTGTAGCAGTCAGCTGGAGCTGTAGGGAGAAGGGGGCTCATGGACACATCGCACCTTGGAAGGGCGCGTGGGAGCGGGTGCGGACAGCACCTGGCATGGCTGGGGGGAGGCAGCGTGCCTCCATTGCACCTCCTCCAGAG
The DNA here is from genome assembly GCF_000687185.1 of Egretta garzetta. Lineage (NCBI taxonomy): Eukaryota > Metazoa > Chordata > Aves > Pelecaniformes > Ardeidae > Egretta > Egretta garzetta. The sequence continues at coordinate 5,327,434 of NW_009260022.1, read as the reverse complement.
ATGCTCAGCAGCAGAGGGCTAGAGGCGATTATAAGCCTAGCTTTAGCACAGGCGCGCGCCTGAATTACAAGGTGATTTCAAGAGTGATTTTCCAGACTAACACAGCAATCTACCTTACTGCTGCGGCGCGAGCAGCAAGCGCCAGCCAGGAGGCTGCAGACCTTTCCATAGCCAAAACTGAAACCTGGTCTGAATTGCTGGGTGCTGCTCTGGGTTGTCACTTGTTTGAGGTAAGTGTCACCCGCGATCCAGCTGCTGGCTCAATCAGTGGCGCAGGGGATGCTCGCCACCTCCATCAGGCCACTTTGCATTTTGCTGTTCATCACCAGAGCCCTGCTAGGATGGCACACGCATTTCGTCCAGCTCCTCCTCTCTTCTGCTCCACGCTGATCTGACGGGGCACTGCACGACTGTGAGGTTGCTGCCTGCTCTGGTACCCGCTCAGTAACTGCAGAACCGAGTCACTTAAGCCTAAAGCGTTTTTATTACATTTCACACAAATTTAATTTCTTTATGATCACCAGTTACTGATTTTTTTTTTGTCAGCCTGTCTATTTTATATAGAGGCTCGAAGCCTTTTACGCTGGCTAAAGAAGTAATGACTTTCTCTGCAAAGAATCCTGTGGTTTCCTACAGCAGGAACTTTATCAGAATAAAATCAGAAGCAGCTAATGGTGGCTGCAGGATTTGTAACATGCATGTGAGCCGGGATTGAAAGCAGCATTGGTTTTTTTCTTCCTTAGCTTTGATTTTTTTTCCTGGTTCAGTGGATTCTTGTTTCCATTTACTACATTCATTTGGATTTTCAATATGTAGCATTAGTCTGAAGAGAATAATTTCCTTTTAGAGTTATTCTAAACTGGAAAGCCCTTAAGTGCGTTTGCAATATTTCTGTGTAGCACTGGTATTTTTGCCTGGCAGGACTCCCTCTGCCTGAGGCGAAATCTTGCAGCCCCCTACACGTTTCACACAGTACCTTATGGAGGGGAGGGCAAAGCAGAAGACATTTTAAATTGAGGGGTGAACTCTTGCACGGTCACTGCAAAAGCCTCACCTTGTGGATAAAATCCTGCCCAGATGGAGGGATGCCAGGAGGCGGGAGAAGGGCTGCGACCTGCTATTGCTCCTCTGCCCGACCTGGTCTGGGGACAGACCCGCCCCCCCCCAGACCAGGATCTGCTGCTCCAGATGGCTGGAGATGGAGAGCACCAATTTCCCATAGGCCTGTAAGTCTTGGCAGTTAAATCTTGCTTACGTTTCTTTCTTCCTTTCCTGTGGCGATAAAAGGGAAGATCCCAGCAACTGCATGCGGTGCCTTCGAAGAAGAGGAGTCCTGCCTTCTTTTGACACATTGATGTTGATGTCTGTGAAATAGTTGGGTCATTTGCTGTAATTTTCCTTTCTGCTACTGTCTTCCAGGTGCACACGTTCAGGGGTCCGCACTGGTGTGAATACTGCGCCAACTTTATGTGGGGCCTCATTGCTCAGGGAGTAAAATGTGCAGGTAACAGTCATTCAGTCTTCTTTTCCTAAGACGGGGTCCTAATGTTGTAACTATTTAACATGCTGCCTGCCCCACCATAACACCGCCTGGCAAGGGTCTGATCTGACCCCTGTTAAAATCAAAGAAGGAAATGTATCCACTCGGCCGCTGATGGTTCCAGGTACCGGTTTCACTAATGTCGCTGCAGGGATGCAGAGCACCTCTAAAGTGCTCGCTGAGGGGAAATGATAATTAAGGGTTTATTTTTTATCCCCCTTGCAGAATGGAGGAGAAAACAGATGTGTTGTTAGCTTTGTTTCTTTTATAACACTTGTATGTATCGGTAGGTGTGTGAAACTCACTCAGGGTCTCGATGTGCAAGGTGGGCGACCAGCAAATTTCACACTGCTGCTGTGAAACAGGCGCTCAGGTTAATTCTGCGTATAAGCCAGCAGACTCTCAGTGTGCCATACACCTAAGTTGTGTATTCCACTTGCAAACTTTAAGTGAGAAAAGGGATGATGAATAAGGGATGCATACTGAAACGTTACACAAACATTCAGGTGCTGGTAGAAATGTATTACACGCATGGGTGTCACTGCAGGCATTTCTGGGATAAAGCCTCTCTGAAGTAAAACAATTTGACAGTTTTATTGATGTGATTCTTCTGAAAAGAAGGGACAGTCAGCTTTTTTTCAAAGGCAAAAAGGATCAAACTGATCAAAATAGTTTACTGTATTTAAAAAGTATTTTATGACATTCTTGCAGGCAACCACATTTATAAAAATGGTGCAAAGAAATGTTGATGTATGAAGACCTGCGTATGTTGCCCTGGAAACTGAATTTTCAAGCTAATTTAAGAAAATCTGCTCTGTCTAAAGCTTTCTGAAATCTTGTCTCAAGCAAGTAAGAGGGCTTTTTATCACAGAACTGCAAAATGATGTAAAACTTAAAACAATTTATAGCCAAATGTGATTGAAATATTTTAAAGTCCTTCCCCCATAATTATTTCAATGCAGTATTCTGTCATTATCAATAGGCTCTGCCCTGTCTAGGATGTATTGGAGAGGGCAGCTCTGGTCTAAGTAATGATTATGTAAAACCAGCGTTTTCTTTCTCAGTATTTTCCCCCTACTGCGTATTTAGGGTTGCAGCCGTGTCCTTCGCATCTGAATGAAGATTGTTAGTACTTCTCACTGCTGTTGATTTTGCACAGGGTGTACTGTGCTAGAAGAGAAAGACGAAGCCTGATTTTGTTCTTGAATTGTTTTCTGATTATGGTATTCATTTTTTGATGACACATGAGCCAGTAAGCGTGCCATCTTCCTTCACTATGTGAAGTAGATTCCTCAGTTTTGGCATTTAGGAGAAATACCAAGTATTTTCAGATTTATGTTAAGTAGCTTTGATCCAGAAAATACATAAAAATGAACATTTTTATGTTGAGGCTTGCAATGCTACATGGCACTGTGGAATGAACAGACAATATTGCTTTTAGAATTAAACCCAAAGTGCTTATGATTTTTGTACTGCCTTTTTTTGGTAACTAAAGAGCTGATTTTCTGGGTTTATGCAGATTTTTCTAAATTACGAGTTTCCAAAAACTTCCAAAGTCTGGTTTTCTTTCCTCCTTACGGGGATGGTAATAAGTACTGCATATCTTCTTTTTTTCCTCCTTGCAGTGTAGAGGAACATATGTGTATTAGATGACTTCATAGGTTCAGAAACTATAATTAGGGCTTTCTGTCTTGTGCAAGGTTTCATATCAGTGTCAGTTGCTTCCAGTAATTTCTATGATCTTATTTATATTTTAAAATCCCACGTTGCACAACTGCACTTGCTGGCTGAAGCATAAGCAACACTGATGATCAGCGATGCTCAGGGTCGTTGGGCATGACCAAGCGAGCTGCTGACGCGCAGCGTCATCACTGGGGGGTGAGGAGCCATGCGGTGGGGAGGCCGCTGAGCAGCGCGTCCTCGGCCTGGCAGGTCTGGTCGCTGCAGTGAGCCCTGCGTGGCTTGCTTGGGGTTGAGGAGCAGGAGAGTCGGGCTTTCCCGAGGGCATGGGTTGCAGCTGACCCACCTCGCGTGTCCTTCCCTGGCCGCAAGTTTAGCATTTAGCCACCAGCTGGCCTCAGCTATAGCTGATGGAGAACTGGGGGCTTCCCAGGTGATTTTCTTCTCATAAATTTCATAGAAATCAGTGGCTGGGTGGAGAAGGGGGACTCCAGGCAGAGCCCCACAGAGGTGGGCATGGCAGGACAGGCTCAGCAATCCCCCAGTCTGCCTTGTGCTGGCTTGAACTAAGGGTCCATGTCCCCAGGCAGCAGGGGAGCTGGAGCTGCTGAGGTGAAGGGACGTGTAGGACATCAGTAAGAATACAAATGGGAACTAGGAAAGGAACAGCTATTCACGGTAGGATTTTTTTGCTTTGGGTTTGGTTTTGTCTTCTTGTAGATCAGTGAAGGAGGGCTGGCTCATTGGCATGGCTTAGCCTGCGTTGTGGGGTTTGAGTATTGTTTGGGTTTGTTTGGCTAGATTTTTTAATTTGTTTTAATCCTATGTTGTTTCATACAAACAGTAGAGCTTCTCAGTTTCTTTATGTACCTCATCTGCAGCAGTGTCTACCCGCTCCTGTCAGCTGAGGCTGTACAAGCCATCAGAGCCGGAAGCTGTACAGATCTAGGCATATCAGAGGCAAGTCGGAGGTGCACAGATAAAATGGGGGGGTCTTAGTGTTTTGGTTTTTTTTAAAAAGGCGATCGTTTTGCTTCTGAGCTGAGCCATTTTAATATGGAAACAATGAGGCACAGTAAACAAGGAGCCACATGAGGCCATTGCTTTTCAGAGTAGGTTCGTACTTCAAAAAAAATTACAGCTTTTAGCAGGAGGCAGCCCACTTGCATTCAAATGGGGTTCAATGCCACTCCAGGGAAATCCAGAAGATCTGTTTTGTGGTCTGTATGATCATTTTATTGAAAATACCTATGAGCAAAACTGCACTGATCATATGTAATTTTATACTTTTTAAAGCATTTGCTTTTTATAGCAAACTTGCACATCTCAAGAGGACTCTATTTGCTGTACAAAAGTGGTAAGTTTAACAAATACAAATGGATTGCTGCATGGGCTAACCTCAACCATTCTAAATCCTCTACTCTGCAGAAGCACAAAAACATGCAGGAAGAGAAGTGTGGGACAGTCCAAGACTGGACAACAAAGATAAATGTCATCCATTTCAGAACAGAGGAGGGAGCGAGCAGCAGGAGGAAAAAGTGGAGCTTATTACTAATGGCTGATAGATTACACAAACAAAGCAATCCTTTGAAAAATAATAAACCAGAACCAAACATTCATAGCAGTACACATGCCATAGCAACCAGTGAGGATGCCTTAGCAACTTGAACTGCCTTGACTCATGCTTTGGTGCAGTCCAGCATGACTGAATGTGTCCCTCTCCACCAAAATACAGCCTCGAGCGTGTTCAGTATCTTGTCAGGTGATCGTGATCTTATCATGTGTGATTAACCCCTGGAAGATGGGTTCTATCTAGCTCGTCTTTGTTCAAGTTTCATGGCAGACAAAGGGGGAGGAGTAGGTCTTTTCCCTTCCATAAAGAGGAGAGGTAAATGACAAACCTTGTTTGTCACCTGGAGGGTGGTTATTGGTTGAAGCAAGATGTTGGCTGTCTTCTTGACTGCGGAGGTTTTGGGATTAATGCAAGCCACCAAACATGGGAAGACTTTATTGTCTTTCAAAATTAAGACCTAGGGTGGTGCCCAGGATTTGGATCCTGTAGGAAATGAATTGATGGACTTAGTCTGACTTCTGCTGGTGGTATATCCAGAGCAAAACAGGAATCATTTTTTTTTCCTTAAATTTTATTCCTGAAATTTGGTCTTTATTTCATCAGCTTTCTTAAAGACGGATTTGCTTCCTTAGAGTGAATCCTTATAATAGACATCTGCCCTACTGCCTCAGAGGGTCGTGCTTCCAATTTTTGCATCCTAGCCACAGGCCCTTAAAATTTTTGTGAGATGAAGACTCATCTGTATGCAAGGAATTTGCCTTTTCGGATGGCATGCTTCATCTCCATTGTGCTTTCCTGCAGGCTTTTGCCATAAGTAGAAATGACTGAAGAAGTGTTTGAAATTATAATGCCACCAGCTTGTGTAAACATTGAAGCTCAGCAGAAGCTAATGAAGACGTAAGAGTTTACCCCGGCTCAAAATCCAATGCATGAACTTAAGAAAATGCATTCTTAATTACATTCCTCCTCTGTAAGGCTCCCCTGTGCTCACAGGGCTCATCCCATTGCCCAGAAAGCGTTCAGGAGAGAAACTGTAACAACAGCCGAAGAAAATTTGCAGATAAGCGCCAGGGAGTTGACTGTATGAATGGTACAAACATGTAGCACCCGGTAGCGTTAATGGGGAGCGGTGTGTGTTGTCAGAGAGTAGAGCATGGCACGAGTGCTGCTGTGAGGGCACTGTCGGAGGAGACTTGTCGACAAGCAGCCGAGGAGACTTGGTGAGCTGCCGCCTGTGTCCTGTCCCCTTCCCCAGCCCATCGGGACTGCTTAGGTTACTCTATAACCTGCTCCTTCCTCTCTACCCTTTTGCTGCTTGTTCTGAATAAGTGATCTAATCAGAAGATTTTTTTTGGAACAGGCTGGTTTAAGAGCATTAATTGGCTTGTCTTAAAGGAAAGATTTTTGACTATTTCGCTAGGTATTTTTTGATAGTGTTTTGGGCTGCTCCCTTTAACACCAGGCAGCACCACCCTCCAAGCCTGTACGTGAAGCACCATTTCTGCTGCCTTGATAGATTTGCTCTCAGCTAGCTCAGCCTGCCACCCGTGTAGCCGTTGCCTATCTTTTGTTTCCCTTGGAGCAGGTAACTTCTCTCTGAAGAACTGATAAACTTGCTGCCGAGCGATCCTTGTTGGGGCAATCAGCTGCCGCTGGCAAAGCCCAAGCAACGTTGCTGCCAGCCCTGACTGCAGTAAGCCCCAGGAGTTCATTTCCAGAAAAGCTAACGTACAGTCTCAAAGCAGGATTGTTTTGTGAATTACTGCTGAAGTGTTAAATTTCCTCATTTCATCCGTTTCCTCTCCAGCAATTGAAAAACATACAACTCCCCCATTTCCCTTGCCATTTTCTTTTGCCTTCCTGTTAAATCCCTTGTGTTGGACAGCCCTGTGTTGCTCCACTGGTATGTAAGGATGAAGACAACCACAGAAGAGCCTGCCCATCCTCAGGCATTGGTTGTGCAGGCACAATGCTCGTGCTTTTAGTGCCTGGAAGAACGCCTGATGCTCTTGTGACAGTAACTCAGCAAAGGGGAAGGCAAGGTATGCTTATTGTGGTGCCCACCCTCAAGGTGTTTTGCATGTCTCAGTCATGGTAAGCCCCCATTCTGCCCACACCTGTACCTTAAAAACACATCCCAAGTTTCTTCTGAGATGTGTACCCAGATTCTGCTGGTTTCCCTGACTGTGTAAGGGCACAGACAGTCAGTCCAAAAAGGGAACAAGAGCAAAGCAGAGCCACAGAGGTCAGGGCTGTGGGAAGGGAACTATTTGGAGACCAGACCCTGCCCACCTCAAGCAGGTGGTGATGCTGTTGGAGGAGATGCGCCCTGCCTGACAGTCTGTTCCACCAGCTCAGGATCTAGCGGTGGTCCTGCAAGGAATGAGCTCCAAAATTTTGAAATGCTAATCAGGCAGTGGAGCCTTGCTTCAGAGCCGTTCCCATGGGGAAGCTATTCTGGAGCTATTTATTCTCGAAACTGTAAGTCCTAAAAGTGGCTTTATCTTCAAGCCCACACAGACCTGGAAGCCTTGAGCAAGCCAGCAGCCCGTGAGGGGAGCTGTCGAGGAGGTAGGCAGGTGTCGTGGCAAGAAGCCAGGGAAGTTTCTGAACAAACTGTGGTCTTTCAAAACTTCCATAAAATTCAACCATTGCCACCAAGCGTGTTCTGCTGAAAGAACATTCCACCTGTGTTTTCCAGCCAGCTTTTGGAGGCACAGACATATGTATTCTTTTGATTTGGGATAAGGGGGGGATTGGTTTATTGGATGGGCTTTGTTCTTTTTATTTCATAAGCCCTGATTTGTCTGTACTATTAGGTAATTTTGTTGCCAAGTAACTAGCTGCCCTCTAGAAATTCCTTCCTAAAGAATAATGTACCCTATAGTGCATGATACAGTAGTTTGGGTGATCGCAAGTTTGGGGAAGCATACATGTGTTTGGAAACGATTTTTGCCATGGTGCTGCTTTAATAAAGTGGCTTAAGATTCTGGTGGGACCAAGGCTGCGTCCAGATGTGTGCTGCACATTAAAAAATGACCTGTACGTAAGGCAGTGTAGCAGCTTCAGTGTTGCCATCCAGGCTGAGGAGGAGGAAGAGGGCAGACCTTCATGGCAACCCCTGCCTTCTGCTTGGAAGCACAAAGCGCAGCACACGGGGCCAGCAGGGTTGCTATGTTCATGTGCTTGTTCTCACACGCTGCGTCTGAGGAGTAGAAAACATTGCTTCCTCTGCTACAGAGAAGAGCATTAAATTATTAAAGGAAAGCTGCTAGCTCATCATTGATTTATGAGAGCAAATTCCTTTCTGACCTTTTCACCCTTGCAAAAGTAACAACGCCAATACTTTGTGCTTGTGTAGAACGCGTTGTCTTCGTATGTCAGCTCACCAAAGGCTGATGCAGTGTTGCCCCGTCTGGCAGGAACCGCAGCAGGACCTTGGCAGGACCTGCCCAAGGCAATGCACAGTGCTAGTGCCCCAGCTCCATGCCTACCATGAACCTCCTAAGAATCTTTCAGAACTTTTTGCAGATAACATAAATCTACCTTTTAGCTCTTAAAGCTGCTCCTCAGTGACAAAATGCATAAATTTTCTTTGGGATAATTCAAAAATATCATTAGTGTGATGTATGTAGCATATGGTGCTGTTCCAATGGAGCGTGATCAGCAGCCATGTTAGCCAGTAAATCATAAACCAAAGGAAATCTAAAACTGACTAAAATCAAATCAGCAGTATAACAAAAAGCGACAGCTAAGTATATTTTAGTCTCTGCAAATATTTATAATGTGTGCTCATGGGGTGGTATTAACATACATCCATCTTTTGGCTCCACTCATGCATTAATATGAACACGTTATTTGTTCTTTCAGCCCAGTGGACCAACATCAGTATTAGCTGTTTCTAAAATGTTACCAAACCTTTTTCTAGATACCATAGGAAATTATTATCAAGCTGGTTTTACATTTAATACCCCTCATAGAAGTAATGTCACAGCCCACCTGAACTCCTAGATCAATATGCTGTTGAAGTCAGGGCAGCTTATCACAGATTTTTAAACCTGTCGTCTAAAATGACTTCTTTTTTCCCCCCCCTAAATTTCCAAACTTCCTATAAACTCTTGAGTTTATGACTGCTTTTTTTTGGTCACATTTGGTATATTTGAAAGGTGGCCACATTTTGATAGCACTCTACAAAGGAATCATATGTGTGACTTACAATTCTAGTCCTGACAAATCATCTCTGTGTAAGGTGAAATTCTGATTAACTTCAGTCAGCACAAGTTTTCCTATTGACCTGCAAGAGTTCATGACTGCATCTTCTAAATCTGTCCTGTATTATTATAGGATTTATCAGCAGATACGATGCTTTAGGGGGATTTTTCTTCAGCTCCTCTCCAATTTGTATAGCCAGCCAGCAGATAAGCTCTGATGAACTTCTGTAAGAAATGGATAAGGCTCCTGGTTACTTTAGATCTGGAGTAAAGCTACTAATGCCAACTTAGCTATTCTGGATTTATTTTGATATAACCAAAAGTAAATAGGCCCTGAATTTGAAATCAAATTAATCCTCTTGGTCTTAACGAACCCAGTTAAATCACGAAGCTCATGTGTGAGCAAGGCGAGCTTTAGGCCTAAAGCTTCACCACGTGGCAGCACACGGAGAGATTCAGGGCTTGGCTTTCTTTTTCCTTCCTAGCCCATTCTGAAATAACGGGTTTTGAAGCTTTCATGAAGCATCTGCGATGAGAACAGAGGGCATTTTTATTTAATAATATGCAATTTGCAGCGTAATTCCTGTCTTTTAGTACTAACAAGTAAGCTGAGTACGGAGTAGAAGGTTGGCAGGTTCCCAGGGCTCAGTGGAGAGGAGGGCTGACCTCCTGCCCCTGTGCCTTTCACCTTGTTGGAGTCAGCGAGGCAGATGGGCATCCTTCATCCATGCATGGCTCTGGTTAGCAACTGAGCCAGAGACGAGTGACCAAGACGTGCCAGTGCTGCCTTTCGTGAAGCATCGCTGGCTCCGGAGAGGGGCCCACCTGATAGGCGGCGCGGCGCCAGTGCATTTCAGCTTCTTTGTTGGACAAAAATAACAATTTTTCTGTTGTGAGTTCACTGAAATCTTCTAGAAGTCTCTATTGATGCAGAAGTGCTAAATGAGGTGTTCTCCTACGCTTACTTAAGAGGTAGAGAGCCTTGGTTGTTAGGAGGATGCCACACAGCCTGATAATATTGAACCTAGCGCTCATGCATTTTCTAAGCATTAAGCATCTGAAGTATTTCTAGGTTTTAAATGTTTCTCAGGAGCGTTTGTAAGCCCTTAAGCAGTGGGCTGGTGCGTAAAGTCTAATCAAATGGAAAGGAAGAACAAATGCGAGAGGAGGAAAATTGACTTTTGCATTTGTAATTATTATTCTGATATTAATGAGGTCAGATCCAAAGCCCATTTGAATCTATAGGATTAGCAGTAACACAATTATTTTCAGAAGCAAGGTTTTCACATTGAAAACATCTCTGTAAGTTAGGTATTTTAATTAAATGAAACTTTCTTGTATATAAATATAATTAGGATGATCTCAGTGAATGCGATAATTGTTTTAAGTCAAAGTATAAGATACTTGGAAGCATATTTTTCCTTTTTTGTGTGTGTATTTCAGTCTTAATTATCCTTGGATTCCCAGAAACATAACTCTAGGCTATATTGCTGTCTGTGTGAAGCAGCTAATTTGCACTCACAAAAGCACTCATGAGTCCTCATGAGTGAGACGCTGCCATTCCAGTCTTGTAGGCATCATTTTTGACAGATATACTAGGTTGTTTCACTCATGCTGGAATAGGTGCTTCTTACAGCAATTGTAGGAATTCCAGGTATAATAATTATATTTACATTCATAAATACTATTATCACAAAGTTAGAGTTTCAAAATAAGGGAAAAAAAAAGAATTAAGATTTCCTATGTGGCCTTAATTTCCTTCCCTTATGCGTGTGCTTTAAGATATTGCCTCTAATTATTTGACTGCTTGCTATTTTTACTCCACAACTTCATCCTTATTCTGAAAGCAGAATGGATGGTCCTTGCTTAATAATAGCACCTATTCAGTATTTTTGTCTTCTCGTTGGTGAAAGTGTAGCCATTGCTGTTATTAAGGGCACAGTATTCCAACCTTACACCAAAGACGCGCAATTTCTCCTGTGTATTTCCACAAACACTTAATGAATTTGTTTCTGCAAGACCCAGAGGAGGCACAGACAGCTTCTCCTTCCTATGTTGCAGCTGAAGCACTGAGATACCGAGGGATTCAGGTCGCGTGTTTCCAATGAATTCAGGTTCCCTATTTAAAGCACAGAGGGACCTGATTTCTCAAAGTTCGGACAAAATGTAGCATTGGTGATAGATATTTAAAGCGTAGGTGGAGCTCCCCTTGCCTGCCCTGGCTGGCACGTTCAGAGTTTCTTTGTTCCGCGCCCCAGCACCACAGGCGGGGTAGGTGCTGCGTGTGAACAGGTTGTGTGGTCATGTACCTTCCAACTAGGAGTCTTCCAGCCGTGGGTCAAAGCAAGCCACCGAGGCTGACGAGGGTGGGCCCCCATGGTACCCCAGGCAGTATGGCTTGCTTGCAGGGGGCCGGGGGTCGCATTGCATGGCTTTGCCCGAGGTGGGGTTCGCAACCCAAAGTCACAACCAGGTGGGAAATTGAGCATTCGCAGCTCCCTGTCTTGAGCGTTAACCTCTCCTCGCAAGGAAGGGAGTCGCTCCTGCACAGAAATGGCTAAAGAGAATTCTAGTCAGCCGTTTCATCTGGATCAGGACTGTGTGAGTTTTGACTGATTGAAGGTGACATGCTGGACTTTAATTGCAACCAGAGATTGGATGTGTTACAGAAGACCCTAAGTGACAAAGCTGGTTGCTTTACAGGCCCGTTAAGTAAACAAAGTGCTTTTAGCAGCAGGCTGCAGCTGACTTAGTGGAAATTAAACTTTACCGATGAATTCTGGGGTTTACTGTTTTGGAAAGAACAAAGTCAAATAATAGACAGATACTTGATATTGCAGTGGGTGAGGCAAGTACAGATTTTCATCAAAGCATTGACCCTTCAAGTTCCTACATCCTTTAATTCTGCAGAAATCCAGGGAACTCGGTCTGGCAGCGATGTAGAGGAACGCTTGCAGACCCGGAGTCCTGTTGTACACCGAGTGCACGTCGGAGCATGGCAAATGCCCTGACTGTGAAGTGCCGCCTTTCTCGCCGGTTGCTATTTCTTTGCAAGCACCTGTGAGTCTCCGTTGCAAAACAGGAGGAACGGCAGTGAAAATGGAGTCACTGGGGGCTTCCCTGGGCCCCGGCCAGTGGGGGAGGCTGCCTGATGGTGCCAGCTGCAGCGTGTGCTTAGCTTAACGGGGACAGCACTGCTCTTCCCATCTTCACTGTATGGTGGTTTCAAAGGTTTTTCCCCCCAAGCCCCAAATAGTTTTGGGCAGAACAAACATTTTTCTGTAACCTGATTTCAATTAAGTTGCACTTAAACTAAATCTCATTCTCAGTGTGTTTACAGTAAAGCTGTGGAGTTGTTTGTTTATCTTGTTTTTTTAAAAAAAAAACAACAAATTTTCCTTAAGTCACTTTTAAAGCTAACAGAAGTGTTTTGGTGCCTGCCAACGCGTTGTTTCATAAACACCCTGTGAAATGGCATCAGAACTGCATCTGCTTTTCAGCTCCCCTCCGAGCTGGGGAATGGGCCCTGTCACTACCAACGCTATGCACGGGCTGCCACACCGGGCAAGAGCGTGGGGGTCCCTGAAGCAGTTCAGATCTTGGGGCTGCCTTGCCAACACATGATGCAGAGGGGTTGTAGCCTTCTGAGACCCTGTCCCTACCTTCATGTCCCCCAGGAGGTGTCTAAGGTGGTCTAAGCAGTGTGCCCAGGTGGTCAAGGCGGTCAGCAGCATCGTGGCTTGTATCAGGAATAGTGTGGCCAGCAGGAACAGGGAAGTACTCGGCACCGGTGAGGCCATGCCTCAAATACTGTGTTCAGTTTTGGGCCCCCTCAGTTCACGAAGGACATTGAGGTGCTGGAGCATGTCCAGAAGGTGAGGGGTCTGGAGCACAAATCTCATGAGGAGTGGCTGAGGGAACTGGGGTCGTTTAGTCTGGAGAAGAGGAGGCTGAGGGGAGACCTTATCGCCCTCTACAACTGCCTGACAGGAGGCTGTAGCCAGGTGGGTGTTGGTCTCTTCTCCCAGGTAACAGGCAATAGGACAAGAGGAAATGGCCTCAAGTTGCATCAGGGGAGGCTTGGATTGGATATTAGGAAAAATTTATTTACTGAAAGAGTGGCCAAGCATTGGAACAGGCTGCCCAGAGAGGTGGTGGAGTCACCATCCCTGGAGGTGTTCAGAAAAAGTGTAGATGTACTTTGGGACATGGTTTAGTAGGCATGGTGGTGGTGGGTTGACAGTTGGACTTGATGATCTTGGAGGTCTTTTCCAACCTTAGTGATTCTATGATTCTGAGTGCCACAGTCCAGCACTACATTAAAACTGTAAGCGTGAGGAAATCAGCTACTTGGGAAGAAAGTTTAGATCGTAATTGCAGAATATGTCATAGTGGTGGGGAACGTAGTTGACCCTTGGATTGTGATTCAAAAAAACATATGGAAAGTTTGTCACTTTGTGTTAAATCTAGGGATATTGTCTTGGGTAGAAGATCTGTCTTACTTCAGGTCTGTCCCTACCTCGTGCATTTGATGGTTAGGAGGTCTCAACAGAAGTAGTAGTCGTGAGATCAGGTCAGATCCTGCAGGAGCCATATGTACTCTGCAGTACTGACCTCGGGACACACATTTTCACCAAACACCAGCCTAACTGTCTTTTTGTTTTTCTCTCAGATTGTGGTTTAAATGTGCACAAGCAATGTTCCAAGATGGTCCCAAATGACTGCAAGCCAGACCTGAAGCATGTCAAAAAAGTGTACAGCTGCGACCTTACAACGCTAGTAAAAGCACACTTCACGAAGAGACCAATGGTAGTAGACATGTGCATTAGGGAAATCGAATCTAGAGGTAAGGCAGAGTTAATGGACTTGCGTTGCTTTACTGATAATCCGTTTAGATTGATCTGGGTCATCTGGGTTTCTGCTGAATGTATGATTGCTCAAAACAGATTTGCACAAGACATTTTATGACTGCCAATTACTCCGCACAGCTAATATTACACTTTGCATTATTTCATGGTTCATACCCATTTACATTTTTTATAGATTCTGCTAGAAATTGCTTAATGGACAATTACTGCTTTATAGTTATATATTGGCACCTATCTTTTCCTGCAATATTTTTACTAAAAAAATGAAGTGAATGTGCTAAAAAAAGGCCGTTGGTATTGATGAGTTCCCCATCACTAGTTCCCCTAGCTCGCACTGAGTAGTATCCTTTTCTTGAATTCGAGTATTTGGTTTTATTCTGAAATAACAACTGAACATCAAGTATGCTAATCTTGGTTATTTTTAAATTGGTTGTAATTGGTCTAATATGATTCTTCAGCTCTGAAATTGTTGGTATAAACATAATTTAGTGCTGATAAAGCAAGGCAGCTAATGCAAGGGTCAGGGTTAAAAGGCCAGGATAAGATTTATTCCGAAAGAAGAGCCTGATGAGGCTTTTAAAACGTGCCCACTTGTTTTGCCTTAAATGAAGAACCCAGCTCGGGAAGAACTGGGTGGAAGGAAACTGCAAAATTAAGACTAATTTTTAATCTTGTTAAAATGTTCATTGCAGGTCTTAATTCCGAAGGACTATACAGGGTCTCAGGATTTAGTGATCTTATCGAAGATGTCAAAATGGCATTTGACAGAGGTACAGTCTTTTGCAGCATGCTGGAACTTTGTGCTGATGTGGTAAATGCACAGGATATTTTCTGCCCAGCCCCTGTCCATCTCATGCTCCAGTGCATCGGTGGGCTGGAGCCGTCCGGCGGCTGTGCTAGCAGAAGGGGAGCCTCCCCGGCAGAAAAGCCTTATCAGCTTCACTTTGGCCTTTATTACCAAAATCTACTTTTCTCCTTCCAGCAGTATCTGTGCTTCAGTAATGATGTGTACGGGAAAGGACAAAGCTTGCTGAACTACTGCCCTAGTTTGCAAGTAAAACTGTGCTCAGGGGGGTGGGGGAGGGATAGAGGGCGAGTGGTGAAGTGCCTTAAGAGGGCTGCGCAACTTAAATCCATCTTTCTGGATGAAAGCTCAAAAATAATAAGATGAACACAACAGTGCACGCAAATTTTGAATTGCTACAGTCTAAAAGAAGGTCAGTGAGAACAAACTCTTCTGTCTGAGAAAAGGCAGTGGGAAAATTACAGGGTTTCCAGCTACAGTCTCCCTACCCCAGAAGAAATGAAGGCCAAAATCCATGCTGGAAACTCTCTCTCCTGTTTTTCTGGAGGACTGGACCTATTCAGACAACATCTGCCTCCTCTGCAGCGTTAGCAGGGTGGGGATGTGCTGGAGAAGCCAAGTTCTGGATCCATGTCCACTGCGGTCAGGAGTAGGTAGTATGCTGTAGCTAAATGGTGAACACATGTTTTTCCTAGAAAATGAGGAGGCTGTGGACTTAAGTTGGTTTTCTTTCTTTTGCTTTTTTTCCCAGGCTCCCCTGATTTCTCACTCAGTGATGACAAACGTGTTGTTTGGCAACGCAGTGGGTTCAGAAATAGCTAAACTTCCACACGTTTCTACACGATAGATACTGCTAGATCAGGCAGGCAGGTTTTTTCCCAAAAAAACCCTGCATTTTTTATACTCACTTGAAACGAAGAAAGGATAGGTCTCTTTATAATAAATACCTGAGGTTTTCACCCTGAAATGAACTTCACAGCCCAGTAACTCTCTGGTTTGCTTATAGAAACCAAAATCTGTAGTTGTGTCCCTTTTAACAATGTTTGCTTAAGTGAGTTATTCTTTTTCTTTTGAATGCTGTTTTACACCGGTTTACAGTTCCAAGGCTTTAATGCCTGTGCCTTCTCCACACAGATGGGGAAAAAGCTGATATTTCTGTGAATATGTATGAAGATATCAATATTATCACTGGTGCACTTAAACTGTACTTCAGGGATTTGCCAATTCCACTCATCACGTATGATGCCTACCCAAAGTTTATAGAGTCTGCAAGTAAGTATAATGCATTTCCCTCCTAGTTTTCATTCTCATCCTTTTCTTCTCCTTTTTGCGTAGTACTTGCCTATTGGGTTAGTAGCTGCCCCATCAGCTCTTACCCTGCATGCCCTGTTCAGTGAGGATTGCAGGACTAAATATGCACATTACGGCGTGACCCTGTGGTGCTACGTGATCATGGTTACATTTTTCTTTGCCTTTGTCGTCAGGAACGCTTCCTTTTCATCACACATTACGGATTGCATCGCTACATCACTTTTTATGTCTTGCATGAATCCCTAGCACTTGACGGTGGCATTTAAAGTCCGTTGGGTTTGCGTTGCCAGAAAGAACATGATTTATGAAAATGATTAGAAATAAATAATCTGTTTCTAGGGGTGTCACTTCTGAGTGTTTTTAGAAGTGCTCATGCTAAGGCCACCGTCAAGGCCGTCCTCGCAGACAGTGAGTCTGCAAGCGCAGCAGTAAGCCTGGCTGGAACATCTCTCCCAAGCGTCCTGGCTGCCTGAAGCGTCTCTGCAATGTAGGAGTCGCGCCAAACACACCTGGAAAGGTGTGACGTAGCCGTGGGCAGAAAACAAGGGCTGGATGCTGGGCTTACCGCTCCTCTGGAGAAGGCTCTTTCCAAGTAGTACGGACGCAGCCAAAGATGCCGATGGCAAAGTTCCCGGTACCTTCTGCTGTCCAGGGGTTGCACCTGTAGATTATTTGTGTGAAACTAGTCCGGTCAACAAGTATTGCCAGGGGATTATTTTTTTTTAGTAGGCTGCTGGGAATCTTTCGGTGGATTGCAGTTTGCTTTGGGGAAGTTTTCTTTGTCCAAAACCAATCACATTCTGACTGTGCTCGGAGCACCTCTTTGGACAGGCAAATCTTCCGCTATGAGGCTTGGATAGGTTGTGGAAATCAGTGATCCAGCAGAGCTGTGAGACCCTATCTCCTCTGCAGGCCATCACTCTTGGCCTTCTGTGCATGAACTCTGGCTGTACCTGTGGTGACGCCTGAACTTCTGCCTTTCAGAAACCACCGATCCGGATGAACAGTTGGAAATTCTCCATGAGGCGCTGAAACTGCTGCCGCCTGCACACTGTGAAACATTACGGTATCTCATGGCACATCTGAAGAGGTAGGTGGGTTAGCTGGAGAGAACTCTAAGCCAAACTCCTTTTTAGCAAAGACTATGTCAGGACCTCCAGAAAGGTCTGGGCAGGGCCCACCAAATCCTGGAGATGTACTGCAGCAGGGAATGATAGTCTACACAACAGTGAATACCCAAACACTGGGGTTTATCCCGCTTAAGGCATTCACAAAGTACTTGAAGGACAGAAGTCAAAGAACCACAGTTTTGAAGCACAGAAATCACCTGCCTAACAAATTCGCACTACATTTAAGGTTACAGTGAATATTTATGGCAAAAAAAAAGCCTTTAGTACCCCTAGAAGTAATAAGTCACTCCCTGGGCAAGGTAATAATACGGCTTAATAGCTATAGATCGGTGTCTTTTTCTGCTAAGTCTTGTCTAACCTTGTCATTGCTGACACCCTAAAAAAAGATGACAGACACTAGGCTTGAGCTGCTACCGATTAGGCACAGCGTTAATTTGCCCTCCAGCCACACATCTGGTGAGGTCTGCCAGTCATTCCTCATCGGCATGGAGCCCCTCGTTCCACCCTGCCCACCTTCTCCAAAACAGAGGAGCACAAATTCTGTCTGAGGTTTCTCCTTCTCCCCCAGGTAGGACTGAAGTTGGTCAGTAGGCTGAAAAATTTTGAGAGTGATGGATGAATATCCAGTACAGCAGCACAGGTTCTATTTTTTTCAGGAAAGTAGGGAAAAAAAATCCATGTGGCATGTTAGGGTATCCTTTTTAGTTTCTCAGGTAACATGAACTTACTGTCAATACATAAGAATCATTCCCTTTCCTTAGGAAAACATTTTATTTTAAGTTCTTTTCTATTTATTTTCCTTTTAAAGTTCTACAAGTAGGAACATGTCGGCTCTGCTGAGTGCCTCAGGCAAAATTCAGCTACAGGGTTTCTGCCTGATTTGTCCATTTCTTTCAGTGACATTTCTAATGGATGTTTTAGAACAGACACAGGGATGAGAGACTTGGGAACAAAAAACCCCACCTTACTGCCTGTGAAGTGTGAAGTTAATTTTTCCTTACCCTGTTGAAGAGTAGCTGTTGCTGCTCTAGTTAGCAAGTTGCTTTTGCACATCGTATTTCTGGTATAGGTGAACAATAAGGTAGAAGGGTGACAAAATTCACTCCTTTTTAAACTGCCTTTTAATACATTTGCTAAAAAGAGCTGTGGTGCTCAACGGGCTGTTGTCTTGCTGCTGAATTCAGGGAATCAGGCACAGCTCCTTTATCTGGAGTAATTACAAACCGAAGACACAGCAGCTTGGAAGCATCAGTCTGATGTGTTTCAAAATAAAAATGAAGGCCGAAGGGAAAAAAAAAAAAGGAAGAAAAATCTTGAACTTTTGTTTTATGTACCAAAGGATTTCTTTGTGCAACACAAGATGGTGCCACAGTGGTGAAAAGAGAAATAATTTAGCCAGACTCTTCTGTTGCTGTCCCTGGATTCTTAGTTGTTTCTGAGAATCCTTACGGATTCTTTAAACCATAGTGTGTATTAAAACATCTGTGCAATCTGGTTTGGTTTCCTTGAGTGAGGCAATTCACTGGGATAAACCAAGGCAGAAGCGCAGGCTTCGAGGCACGTTTCTGCCTGCTGTGCCCGTGGCAGTGGGTGGCAGCGATGGGTGCGCTGGGTGTCGGGGTGCCCCCG
>NW_009260022.1:5308061-5308676 GCF_000687185.1 Egretta garzetta | reverse complement strand
GGGGTGCCCCCGGCGGGGTGTCCCCCTCCCGCCCCTCCCCATGCAGGACCCTGCGTTCTCCGTGCCGGGGCAGAGCAGCACGGGAGAGCACAAGCTGCCTCTGAGCCCGCATTAAGGAATACCGTCCCCTGACCCTGGAGACCCCTGTGGCTGGGCAGCAGCGACCCTGCTGGCACGCACGGAGCAGAGCTCTTCCTGCAGTAGCCCCGGCAGAGGATGCCTCTGCTGCCAGTGTAATTCTTGGGCAAATTGCATTTCTGGAGGTGGCCTGCAAACCTGCCCCGCAGCAGGGCCTCAGCCCACAGCTTTGAACAGGTTGGATCCCTGTGGAGCAGCAAAACATGGCCGCCTCCTCCTCCTCCTCCGCAGATGGGAAGCAGGCGGCGCTCCGTGCCGGGGCAGAGCAGCACGGGAGAGCACAAGCTGCCTCTGAGCCCGCATTAAGGAATACCGTCCCCTGACCCTGGAGACCCCTGTGGCTGGGCAGCAGCGACCCTGCTGGCACGCACGGAGCAGAGCTCTTCCTGCAGTAGCCCCGCAGAGGATGGCCTCTGCTGCCAGTGTAATTCTTGGGCAAATTGCATTTCTGGAGGTGGCCTGCAAACCTGCCCCGGA
>NW_009260022.1:5307233-5307947 GCF_000687185.1 Egretta garzetta | reverse complement strand
CTCGGCTCTTTGGCAGAGGCAGGGAGAGGGAAGGGTGGAAGTGGGCCTGTCGGAGCACAGGTTTAATGACCTGCTCAGACGGCCGTGCAAATAAGCTTGCAGTGAGACCCTGGTGGGTCCCTGCAAGCTCCCCTGCAAAGCCTCCCCAAAGTGATGATTCCCTTTTTTTTTAGTACACACCACAGGACGTAATTTGCCTGGAAGAGGAACCAGGCGTCCAGCTTAGCAGGGTTAGCCTGGAGTGCCTAAAGGCAGGGAATCCACGTGAGACGTGCTTCCCCTGCCCCGTGGCCGTCGAGAGAGGAGCGGTGTGACTGCGTGGAGCCGTGCCACCAGGGGGGCCTGGGCAGCACCCCCCTGGGGGGGCGCGAGGGCACATCTCTAGCGACCGTCACGCCACCAGTGTCGTGACAAACACGGTCTGCTCCCCGTGGGAAAGAGCGAGAGCAAAATTGCTCCCGATTTGTCTGAGCTCATCCTTCAGCCCCCTCTCGCGCCACGGAGCACTAGCCCCTCTGGCGAGTAAGCAGGGTCCCTGTGCATGGGAGGACCGGGGCGTCTGACCCGCTGTAAACCCAACCCGCACAGCGTTTGCACTCGCCAGCTTCCCAGTGTTTCACCCAGCGCCTCCCAGCACACCCTGCTGGAAACGGCAGCCTCTCCTGGGCTCTGGGGGGAGGCCAACATTTCCGTCCCGTTTCCCTCGTTTTCACG
>NW_009260022.1:5292195-5307207 GCF_000687185.1 Egretta garzetta | reverse complement strand
GGAATGCGAAAAACAAAATGCTGTCCCTTTTCTTACAGAGTGACGCTCCATGAAAAGGAAAATCTGATGAGTGCAGAGAATCTGGGCATAGTTTTTGGACCGACTCTTATGAGAGCGCCAGAACTGGATGCAATGGCTGCGTTGAATGACATCCGTTATCAGAGACTTGTGGTGGAGATGCTTATAAAAAATGAAGACATTTTATTTTGAATATTTTGGGGGTTTTGTAATAAAAAAGGAAGCAACAGTGTTCTATGGATGAAGGAATATTTTAAAGTAATTTAATGGCTCTTGTCGCTGAATTCCATATTTGCTAGAGCTTTCGATGTATTCAGGATAAAAATGAAGGAACTCTTTGTCGTTTCTGTAGTGCCATTCAGCTGATGTTGAAAAAGGTTAACACATACTTTCCAGTACTAGTAATCCTGGGTGTTTATCATGTTAAAATAAAAAACAAAAAGCCTAAAGCTATTGCATGATTTGCTCCCTGTTCTCCCTGTTCTGGTGAGACTCATTCCATGAAGATAAAACAACTGAACTGGTGCAGCATCTTTGTTCTGGATAGTTTGTGATTGTAATTCAGCATGTTTCTCCGTGTAAACCTGTTGTGAATTTGCTTTTATGTTCTATGTAATTGGTTTCTGATACTAAAAAGAAGGCCAACTCACGTGAAATGGAGCCTCTGGCAGTTTATTGACGTTTCATATCATTCTCTGCCGCTTTGGGGGCTGATTTCTTCTTGGGTTTCTTTCAGTTTTTTCATCATATAGTAATTTGTTTTTAACAGAAACAAAACGTGTGCTTTAAATGTTACTTTTAAGTAATTCTCCATGATGTTTATGGTGGTTGCAGTGAAACCTGCAATGCTGAGCAGTGTTCCTTTATTATTATTGCTATTTCAATTGTAATTTTGTATTTTTATCTGGCATGCATATATTAATTTATTAAATTTTGCTTTTAGAACTCTAACATTAAGCTATTTATTTTTACTTAACGAACATGCTTCAAAAATACTGTTTGTTTCATTTTTTACGTCGGGCACCTTAACCCTGAACAACCTCTGACATAAAAGCAGCGAGTTGGAGTTTTACCGGTTTTGACAAGACCATTCTGATCTAAATGCTAAGGCTGCCACAAATTCCTCTTTAGCTTGAAAATTTCTTTCTTCACTGTCCAAGATGCCTCTCTGGAATGCTTGAGAGCTCTTTAAACAAACCAAAAAAAAGGGTTGTCAGGCCATCTACTACTTCATATTTTAAATATATATAGTTATAATTACCTATATGCGAACTGGAATTGCAGTTTACTGTTTCACAGTTGTGGCTGCCTGGAGTAGATGGCTACGCCACCGCATTTTGAGTGCAAGTACATCACAGAACACTTGCTTTGTGCTTAAAGCATCCAGCACCGGTGCAAGCGCTCCGGCCTGCCCTGCAGACCTTGCTCAGCTGCCCGCTGGGGTTCAGCCGTGACGCCGTGTGGAAGGAAAATGACCAAAGCTTATAAGCAATTTCCCTGTTCGCTCTGGTAAAGCAACGCCTGAAAAATCACTTGTCACCAGCCTTGCTGTGGCCCCTTGCTTGTGGCAGCTATCCCGGGGCGGGTGCACATGGAGTTTCACACTGGGATGGTTTGTGGTCCTTACAAGTGTTAATTTCTCTGTTTCTACAATTTCTGACCAAAAAAAAAAAAGGTATTGGAGTGAGGTCGGTTTGGTGTTATTGGAATTCTCTGTGCTGCGATCCTCCTAACTCCAAGCGCTCCCTCTCCTGCCCGGGTTTCTGGCGGCAGCGCTGCAGCCGGGAGCAGCTGGTGAGGCAGCGGCGTTCGTTGTGACCACGGGGTGTCTCCGTGTCACCCACCCGCCTCTTGTTCTTCAGTGCCTCGTGCATGGGAAAATACTAACGTCAGAGAAGATCCATGGCAAATGGTGCATTGATTCAATTCAAAACTCTCGAGGAATGCTTTGGAGCCTAATTATATTGATGGACAGTGGAAATGTCTATCAAGGGAAGCAGAACCCCACACAACCTCCACTCTGGAGGAAGCGGGTAAGCAGGGATAGAAAAGAGGTGTGAGGATGAAATGGCAGGTCCTGGAAAAGTGGCATAGCTGCCCTTGGGGAGGCAAGGACTGGCAAAAGGCTCAGCTTGAAGGGTTGGCAATGAAAGGGAAAAAGGAGAAAGGAGCGAGCGAGCGTGGGACCTGCAGGGAAGACAGACGTAATGAGGTGCTGGAGTTAGGGAGATGCTTTGCTTGGGCACCTTCCCTAACGCCAGCCCCAAAGGAGAGCAGCCAGGTGAGGCTGCCTGGGCAGCTTGGAGGTTTCTCCCTTTCCCTCCCCTCCAGCAGGCAATGCCAGGAGGAAGAGGAGGAGGAGGAGGAGGAATAATCCCCTAGCAATTGCAACCAGCCGTGCTCCCTTCCTGTCAGCTATAAGGTGCCTCCCTGCATCCCACCCCTTCTCTTATGTGCCCAGTTGGGAGAAGAGGGGAGAAGGCAGCTTGCTCCTCCAGCTCCCTGGAACTGGGGAAAGAAGGATCCCAGGAAGGAAAGGGTGAAGCTAGCGGTGCGTGCTGGTAAGCACATGGGGAATGCTGCTCTGGGCTGGGAGGCTGCTGGGGGGGGTTGGGGCAGAGCAGGGGAAAGTTTTCAGAGAATCTAAAGTATCATACCTTTATTTTGTTTTTTAAATCTTCTGTAGTGCTTGCTGCTATAGTTCATGTATTATTTAGTGCCCATTATCACTTTATTTATCCCAATGAACTGACACAGCTGGAAAACTGTATGTCTTTGACTGTGGTCTTGCCCCCAGTCCCCCTGCCCAAGAGCAATGGCCCATATGCTCCCCAGTTGTGTCTGCCTTGTAATCTCCAGCAGCCACATATGTTCACTGCTACCTTGTTCCAAGCCAACTCCTAAACACACAGTGTTTCCCCCTGCTGCCTTGGCAGCATGTGATGTGTTTCCTTGCTCCTGTGCTGCCTAATGGCCCTGTGTACCCCAGCCCTCAGACCATCCATCACCCCTGCCTTCCCTCCCTGGGTACCTCGCAGGGGCTCTGTGGTTCTGGCTGGCCCTGTCTCTGCAGTCGGCTCCCTGGTGTGGCACTCTCCCGTGGCTCTACTCAGCATCATCAGGTCTCTCATCAGGAAAAAGGGTTGGGTTTTTTTTCCAAAATAACACTGTCAAGGTTTTGCATGCACGTGTTTGACCCACTTGTTGCAGCGCTATGTTTGCGTTACTTGGTACGTGCCTGTCCCTGACGCCGAATGCTGCCAGAGCCAGCTGGGGCAAATGCACCCTTGCTCAAACCGCCTGGCAGTGGCTGGTACCGGGCACGGCTGGAGAAGGTAACGCCTGCACTCAGCTTTCCCGAGCAAAAGGCGTCTGCCCTTCCCCACTGCTGTGTAAGCAAACCTGAAGCAGTCGGTTCAAGTCCTGCTCCTAAAGCATATAGCAGGAGGCAGGTAGGAAATAGGATTAATTAGGACAATAACGTTTTCTCCTTGTGTGAAACACCCAGCTCCTCTGTCTCAGTGGCGTGCAGATGGGTGCTGCTGACAGCGGTGGCTGCTCCCCTCGCTTTACAGGTGCTTCCCACCGCCTTTGGAAGCAATGATGATGGGTGCACAGTTGGATCAGACTCAGAATAAAACCCACCCAAAACAGCAAGCCTGGATTCACTCTGCGGGTACTCAACCTCTCCAATGCATGCAGGGTGAACAAGGTTTGTTGGCTACAACCCAGTGCTGGTCTCCTGCTGGAGATGTCTTTTTTTTTTTTTTTTTTTTTTTTTTTTTTTTTTTTTTCCCCAGCAGAGTTTAATAGGTGACTTATCCTCAGGGAAGTTCCTGCAGGAAAGGAGAAAACCCAAATGGGGACCCACTGCTGAGAGAAAAGCAGTCAGTTTGCTGACCAGCTAAAAAAAAACCAAACAAACTAAAACAAACAAAAAAGCCACCAAACATCCCCCCTGCCAAAACCTAGCTCAAGAAGCAGAGCTTTTCCTTAATGTCTGTATGCCCCCTCCCCTGAGAGCTCCCCAAAGAGGGGTTGCTGCAGCTGGTAGGCACAGGGGCTTAGGGGTCAGGCAGCCAGGTCCTGGCCATAATAAGCATTGGCTTTATTTTCCCCAAGTCTCAAATTCTGATGAGATATGAAGGAAAATGCATGCCAAGTGATGATAAAAGTGCAGAATTTTTAACACAAAAAAAGTCAATATTCAAGTAATTAAGGCTGGCAGTGTCTGATAACCACGCTGCTCACCTGATGGGGACAAAACTGCCCCCCATAGAGCGCCTGTCTCTCGGGTTCAAACACACAGGTCGGGTGTTGTGTTAGGGATGGGAATTTGGGGTGGGGGACCCCAATGGTCAATGAAATACTTGCTCTGAATCACTGGAGTCTGTATCCAGTGACTATTTTTTTAATCTCTTTAATTTACTTGTGATTTTCCATTAAGTGTGTAGGCAAAGCCTCCATTTTGATCTTGTTTTTAGTTTTGTTACTATGCTAAGGAAAACTCTGATCTTTCCTGAGCGGTAACCATTAAAGCAGGTAGTGCGGAAATAAATGTTGTCTTTGTGGTAAATCTGATACTTCCTTTTGCTAACCAGGAAGATACTTTGAATGGCCATACAAGTAATTAACACAATTTATGTTATATTTATTCAAGGTTTTAATTAAATGCAGAACACTAGTATTTTTAGTATTTGTGTTAGTTAAATGACAATGCAATAAATAGCGTAGGCCTATAAAAAGTAAAGATTATCACTAAGTTGATTTGTTCTCTAAAGGACTTTATTTCCGTGATGAATACGTGTTATCTCTAGTTCAGGGGTTGACCTTATTGTCTCCAGGGTGGTGGGGTGCGTGCCTCCAGCACAACCTGGGGCTGGGCAGACACTAAAGCCACCTCACTAGCAACATCTTATCAAAAGGCAGTTGGCCACGGTCAAAAAGATGGGGGGAAAAAAGGATTAAACTGAGAAAAACATCTTCCTTGGACTTCTGAGGAAGAAATGAGGGGCACCAGCAAGAAGTATGAGTTGGTAGCAGTTGAGGAACTTGCACATAGTATGAAGGAAGGCAAGTCTTCAACGTGGATAACGGAAGGCAAAATTATTAAAAATTATGGAGGTAGTGAATAACTGAAATGTATGTCTAGTTCAAGTTAAATGTCAGAAATATCAGAGCAAAAGATATTTAGGACAGTGCTTGGGGACATAATTAGGAGCTTTAAGAAGAAAAGGGGAAAAAAGTCTTGCAGCAATTTCAGGAAAATGTCCCAGCAGTGAATTAGCTCAGCAGTTTAGTGTGGGGTTCCTTGACCTCTTATCAGCTGGGCCAGGCCTCTGCAACTTGTTGGGAAAGATGTCCCAGCTGGAGGCAGGCTGGGCCCAGTGCCCCTTGGTCCAGCCCTCCATCCTGGTGGACACACAGTGATGCGCGGCAGCCCGGCACGCACATTGGGCCCCTACACATGGCATGTGGGACATGTGCAATGCTCAGGAGGGCAGCACATATGCTCCCCATGTTGGTGGCCAGGGTGCAAGGCTCCTTCCCTGGATGGGGGCCGCATCTGCCTCCAGCGCCCTGCTGGAGGGGTGCGTTGCCATCCCCATTTCAGATGCAGGGCAGAGGGAAAAACGCTGCTTGCTAAGGGAGTATGCGGGGAGCCTGTGACGAGGCTTTAGGAGAGCTCTGCGATGCTGAAGGCAAGCTGCCTTCTGAAAAAAAGAATGTGAACTTCTGTTTATTCCAGATTAGCTGACAGGATGGAAAAACCTGTTATGATTTTATGCAATCCCAAACTTTTCCTGCCCTTCCCCCTCCAATGGCAAAGGAAGAAGTAAAGGCTTCTAAAAGGCATATATGATATACTTGCTCTGTTTCTGACCTAATTTTTGCATGCCGATGAATGTTCTGCAATGTTTTCATTACAGCTATAATTATATTGCAATAAGGGGAAAAAACTATTTAGTGAACCTAGCAATCATGGATTTCTTTTTTAGTCATGCAAAATGACTGCTTAGCAACTGTGCATCAGCCCTGGAAAGCTTATGTAATGCACGAGAAGGAGGGTTAGGAAACGTGCTCTGGATTAAAGCGATGGCTGAGCAAACCATGCAAGGCGAGAGTGCCTTCTGCCATGGTCACATGCGAGCAGGAGCATAAGTAAGCAGCAGAGGACACGTGCCTGTGAGCGGGGTGTGAGAAGCTGAGTGTGGGGCTTGTTATTGCACCTGCAGCAACCCCCCCCCCCCCCCCCCCCCCCCCCCCAGCTCCCCTCTCAGCAGCACTGGGGTGGTGAGCACTGTGAGCTCTGCCTCCACCAGAATTTGAGGACCCTGGGCTGATGTGCCAAGAGGAGGAAGCCTTATATGTGCATCAAATGATCCAATGCTTCTTCAGTTCTTTAGCACATTCTTCCTCTGCCTCTGGTCATGGGTGTTTCAGGTTATACTGTTCTCCAGAGCCCTTGTGTAGACTGATCATTTCTTCATCCTGGCCTGATTCACTCTCTACATGATCTGGGCCACACCACAGAGATACTTTTCTTGATGCCACCTTCTAAATCTCAATTTGGACAGCTCGATTCATGAACTTCTCTAATGTCCATTGCTGGTTTCATGGTCAGAGTACCATTTTTTCTTATTTGCTCTCTCCCAGGAGTGATGTCAATAAGCTGCTCAAGGAATTTGTTCAAGACCTTTTAGTTGGGTATCCCTTCCTATTCATCATGTAAGTATTTTGTCTCAAGGACATACATAGCTCCTTGTATTACTCAGGTCTTTATCGCTACTCTGCCTCAGTGGATTGGAGCAAACGGTTCTTAAGCCTCTGGGAGCCTTTGATTAATGTATTTCCTGAGGCAATTAGGCATTGTTTTGAAAAATACATTTGGCAGCCAACCAGGATTAATTTCCAAGCGCTGTGTTGCCTGTAATTCTTGTTTCTTGCTATTGAGCCTTGAGTTTGAATGCTAAGCTTTCTGCTTTTTTTTACCTTTTTTTATAGCTTATTACTGTGTCAGTAATGCAAATAGGATTGTCTAGACTATTAAAATTGCTCATTTTGTAGATTAAATTTTTCAGATTAATATTCATAAGGTGGTGTACCCTAAAGCTTACTTGAAGGATCACTCACTAAACCCAGAAGAACTTAGCACAGCACAATGCTGCTGCTCACTGCTCATCTCCAGCACCTATGCTGTTCCCAAAAAGGGGAAGGGGAGACATGCCTTTCATTGCTTCTTGTTCTTTTATCCCTTGTCATGTTCTCCAGCAGCATGATGCTGGACATGGGTTGTTTGTACCATACAATAACTCTCACATGGCATCTTCCAGTAAGCTACTGGAATTCAGGCACACTGTGATTGCTGCAAGGTGGGTGAGACACCACCAATGTGGTGCAGCACAAAATATACCTCACCAAAAAAAAGAGGCTTGAAGCTCAGCTGAGCACTTTTAATAAAAGTAGACAGAGGCCAATAATCAAATACATGTGGAGGAGTTGTAGCATCTGTTGCAAGCTCTTCCCTCGTTGAGTTGCAGTGACACTTGCAAATGACTTCCTCACAGAAAACTGCAAACTTCTTCTGGAAGTAGCTCCCCAATGTGCACATAATCTTGCCTTTCAGCAAAAAGGCATAATTTCCAAATGTGTTAAAATACAGTGGATACACTGGGTTTCAATATTGTTTTTTAAAAAAAATAGTCCATGTGCAGCAATCCAGATGCTCACCCTTCTTAATCATTTCAAATGAAGTGCAATGTCTCTACAACTCCTTCATGCCCCCTCACTGGCGGAAGAGTTGTGGCCTGCCCATGGTTTGGTTCTCTCTCAGTAATGTAAATCAAGAACGGTTGATGGGGTGAAGTTACGGCAAGGTGACTTGGCATTGCTTGATGAGGAGCAGAGTGGAGGGAGCCAAGGAAGGAGTTAGGGGTGCTGCCATGGACAGCATGGGCTGGCTTGTTCCATGGTCTGTGTCCATCCTTGGGTTGGAAATCGCTCCCAGCATCAGGAGGGATCTGACATTCTCCTTCTCTTGTGCTGGTGGGAGGAAAACCCCACTGATGTTCCCTTTTCCACCTGCAGCTCTGGTACCAGGTGTAGCCTTGCTCCCAAGCCATCATCTCAGTTTGCTCATAGTGTTAAGAACAGAAAGCTAATCTGCCAGTGCACCTACACCCAAGTCTCCTTCTGTTAGGAGTAACTTCAACAGTGAGCTTTGACCCAGCTAAACCCATGCTCCTAAAGCTCCCTTGGGCTCCAGTCAAAGACTCCTTTCAGTATTGCAAATGAAGAGGCAAACACACTTTGGAAGGAGAAGGCAACAAACTGACCACTTTGCCTCACCTAATGGTGCTGGCTGAGAGCTTCCCAAGCGACTGCTGGTGCAGGTGGGTGGGGTGAGAAGCAGCGTGGGTGCCCTGGCACCGTTCGTGACTGGCTCCCTTAGTGGCCTGGAAGAGCTTGGTGCCAGCGAGGCTTCCCACCCCACACTCACCCACTTCTTGTAGGTATGCTCGTCGTGTAATGGGAGGGAAGGTAGCAAAGCTGTCTGCTGGTGAAAGTTTGCAATTGTATGGAATGTGGAAATTGTATCCTCAGTGTCATAAAGAGATTTAAATGGCCCAAACCTCCCTCTTCATTTCTTTGGTTCTTTTTAATCTGCTTATATTTGCTTAGAGATGTGCTAAGAAGAACCTAGGAGTCCAAATGTTCCCTTCTTTCAGCTGATCTCTGCTGGATGGCACTAGTGGTCTGTGTACCAAAAAGCAAGACGTTGATTTTTTTTTCCCCCCCCCCCTTTTTTCCTCATTACGTTGGCACGTGAGTACACTGGAAGCAGTGAGAGAAATGAGGCTCTTGCTGCTGTCATAACCTCCCTGGAGAGGCAGCGGTGAGAGCAGCATCCCTCCCAATACCCATCCCAGTACACCACCAGTGACCTGCAAGTGCAGGGGCCACAGAAAGAGGAGAAAGGAAAGATATCGTAACGTTTTCAGAACTGGGTACCTAAAGTAGCCAGGAAAGTTGGCCAAGGAGCACGGTCACATGGAGGATTCTCTTGTTTCTTAGTGAAGGCAGGACGCTGTGCCACTCTGGCACCTCTCATCTGGGCGCGAGAGGCACCACAAAGCCCCTTGCCACGCCGCGCCTCAGCGCACCGTAAGCTTTTATGTGTGAACACAGACTGTTTGCGCAAAAACGAAACACAAACTGAAGGGCTGTGTGACAAGTGGGCATAGATGTGGCCTTCATCTGCTGGGGGGATGAATTTCACAATCAGGCTAATTTGAAAACCAGACTTTGTTACGAATTGTTAAGCTGGAGCTCTTTGTTTCAAGGGCAGTTTCTCTTAGGCGGCTGTTGCTCACGCTGCTTTTGCTCCTGCACCGCTTGCGTCATATTAATTACCTGGCCGCGGCGCATGTTTACTGAGATATTTCCCCCAACCACCTTGAGTGCGGTGTTTTGAACTCCTGTCAAATCCCAAATATTGGTGAGCATGGAAATCTGGAATTTGGCTTCTTGGGCAATTGTGAGTACAAAGCATGGGCCGCCAGAGGAGCGGGAGCCACCTGCCTGCCCTCCGGTCCCTCCCAAAGGTGCCTCGCCACCACAAGCCCCCACCCCTCTCGCAGGAGCCCAGAGCCACCCTGTGCTGCAAAATAGACTCCAAAAGTGGGGGGTGGGGGGTGGGGGGTTGTTAGCAGTTTAGTTATCACTGTGAAGGTGTTTCTGGAGCTGAGGGTATGTTTGGGGGTTTTCTGTTCCATCAGTTACAAACACAAGCTGGTAGGTTCCCTGGAACGTGGCAAAGACCTTGCAGCCTGCCAAGGAGGCAAAATAAACTTTGTGTGACAGGTGAGAGCTGCACACCAGGAACCACCGAAGTCGGTATTTTCCACTAATTACCAACAAAATGCTGTGTGTGTGCTGGCAAAGAGCCCGACATAGGCAGTAAAAGTGTGTATTTTGGCATGAGGTCAGTCCCGGGTAAAGCACACCTCAACAAATCCAAGTGCGTCACATGCAGGAGCAGAAACCCGTCCCTGGGAGCTAAGGGACAGCATGGGTAGAAGATGGCATTTCCTGCTTTAAAAACGCTGCGACAGCCGAGTGAGGTAAATGTTGACTTTTGAAAGGCAACCACCGCAGGTCTAAGTGAGAGGGATGCTTTGCAGAGATTCCTGTTAAGCGTTCTCTGGGCTCAGCGAGGGCTTCGGGAGGGGAAGCGCTGCGTGCGAGGGGAGAGAGCGCTCTGCCGCTCAGCCCACATGCAGGATTAAAAAGAAAATAAACTTGTTCCTACAGGTTTATCCAGCTAATACCAGCAATGAGAGAATCTGCACCTCAAAGCTAGATATCCCGGGGCTCTCGCAGGGTTGTGGAGATGTTTTCAACATCACCAAAAGTTCATCCGAGTTGTGCTTGCGGCAGGTGTGGTGTGGGATGGTTTAGCATGCCTGCCTCCGGCCACCGTGCGGGCGCTCCGTGGGAAGCAGATGTCGTCCAGATGGGTGTCTGTGCTCTCATCCCAAAGCTGGGGGTATGCAGGGAATGTGCCGTGGGGTGCTCCATGTTCCAGGAGTTAATTGCTTTTGTATTTGGGAGTGATGACATTGCAAAAGGGTTGTAGTCAATTATATCCTTATGGGCCAGCAATCAGAGAAGGGCCTGTGTCAGTTAAGAGCTAAAATGTGATTTTTATCTTCCCCTGCGTGCCTCCCCCCCCCCCCCCCCCCCCCCCCCCCCCCCAACTGGATAAGAGAAGTGGCTAACCAGTGCAGCAGCTTTTAAGCATTAAAACATACTTCCCACGTCACCGGTTCTTCCTTCCACTGGCTGTGTAGTGGAGCTGCCCTCAAAATGTCTTCAGGAAAAATCTGAACTACAGAATCCTGGCCAAAATGCGTCGGACCTTATAGGACCTGAACAAGCAGCTTGCTTTTATGTAAAGCTAAACTTGAACAGTCTGCACTGCACTACTCCCATGGAGAATCATCTGCGTTTAAAAACTGGTATGTGCATTTAAACATGCAAATGTGAGCATCCAGAGATATACTTCAGGTTAAATGCTGTCTGCGGTCCCACCCATGAAAGCCAGTGTATGAGATGGTGTCATGGATGGAGTGAGAGGGAGGCAAAAATAATGTGGTTTATTGGTGTAAAACAGTGAGTTAACAAAGGTCAGTGATAAATGTGACAATAGTTTATAAGATTCGATGGCAAGGTACACTTTGTTATTTACTGCACAGAGGACAGGGTCAGACAAGACTGTGAGGGAGACCCTCCCGTTGAGTCATGAGGTTCAGAAAAGATCCCCTTGCTTTCTAAACTCCCTCAGAGAGGAGTCTAGGTGCGGCTGGATCCAATCCTAGTCCCAGACTTGGTCAACGGTTTATGTCTAAAGGATTATATATGCGCAATTAATCCTTTATGTCACTTAGCTAAGATTTCCAAGTTAGCATGCTGTTAGTCACTTACCGAGAATCTGTCGTGGTAAGGAATCTCTCAACCTCGAGGAGTAGCCTTGAGAGGCGTCCCTGCTCAAGGGGAGATCCTGGCATGCAGCCCACTGCCGTGCAGGAGAGCTCAAAGGGCTCTTGGGCTGCTCACTATTTATGGGGGTAAGATAATTGGCTCATAGTCATATTTGCACACTGACCACTGTGCTTAGATGGGCACATTCCACAATAGCCAAGGACTATTGTATTGTTATCTGTCTCCCCCCACATCCAGTGGGTGCATCCTTCATGACCAGACACAGACCAGATGCATCTATCACCACAGCCACAGGTGGTTATCACTGGAAAGAGGTCAAAGGAGGGGGAGTCAGAGATGAGGGGGAGCACACTGCCACAGATGGGGTGGGGGTAGGACATGATATACATGCATTTCCAGAAGTCGGGCAATGCTAGGCTCTGCTTTCTGCACTGGTAGTGACTCAGCTGTACACTTACAAAAGCAAATCAGCATCGGAATGCCTACCCAAAATACAGCATGATGATATGAGTCCATCTCCAGAGGCAGACACTTCCAGGAGAGAGCTTGGGTGACCAACACTTGTTTAAACATTGCCTTGGATGTCTCTGCTGTCAGGACACAACAGAGCTGGCAGTGCCTGCCTGGATCCCAGCTTTGACACCCGGGCCTCCCTCTCTGCCTAGTTTTACTAGCAGCTGCCAGACTTTGGTGCTTTGTAGAGTTTTTCTGCATCTGCAGGGAGAAAACTCATGCCTGCTGTTGCAGACAAAGTTCAGAACAGGTAGTTGTAGCAGTCTGTACCAGGCTGAGTGTGTTTTCCAGCTGGTGACTTGCCCTATTGGGAAAGGGCAGAGTTTTTAATAAATACAGGTGCCACCTAGCTGCATCCAATTACGAATGAAGTTTTTCCTGACCACAGAAGCAGAGTATCTGAGGAGTCCTGCCGTGCAGGACAGTCTTCGTGAGGGGATGGACAAGCCAAGCTGTTCCTTTGCCGCTGTTGCTGCCCTGGCATGGCTCGCACAAGCTGCTGTGCTGGCAGAGTGGCCCGCAGGAGCAGGGCAGAGCAAACCTCTGGACGTGTCCTCTTCTGTTGTCTTGTTTGGCTCTCCAGTGTGACTCACCTAGGTCCCAGAGAGAAGTCCTGGTACTCAGATAGGAGGCCTAGAAGCAATCTTGTCAGGGATGGTAGCTGGAGTTGAATTTACCACTGTTTTATTCAGCAACTTTGTTGTGCTCCAGGACTGGTCTCCTGGAGTTTCCGTAAGAGAAAGGCAATGTGAAGCTGCAGCCTTCCTCCCAATTCCTCTGACACTTTTTGGTTGGTCAGATTGTGCCCGTCATCTCACCCGACTGTGCTTTCAGCTGTTGCTGGTCTCCATTCTCACCACTGCACATGCCTTGCTCAAGCCGGGTAAACTGGTCACCATAAACTGGTAACACTGGTCTCCGTTGCCAGTGTCCTTTCTGTCTGAGCAGCGTGACCATGAGGGTTGGTGCCCGTTGAAAGGGGAACAGTGTTTCTCCTCGCCTGCAATAGATTAACACTTGCGCCTCTGACCTAACAATGCATTTTGTGATTGTGGTTCCTCTGTTTGACTGTGGACCTTTTCCTTGCTCTTTCTTTCTTTCCAGAATCAAGTCCTTTTCTCAGAAGCATCCTTCTGCTTAGACAAACGTGCGCCATGTCTATGCTATAATACGTAATCTTTGTAACTAAGATCACCACTTTTGAGTGAGGTTTTTTGGTGTTTTTAATTCCGTTGGCCTGCGTAATAGAAAACAATGGAAAGATATGCTGAAAACAAATTTGCCACAAACATCCATGGGGATAAAATATATTTTCAGGATGGCTGAGCTGTGTCTCAATGTGGAAAGCTGCAACTTTGAATTTCTTGATTTGTGGAATTAAATCCTGTCTGTCAATACGTACTGATGTGTACGTTAATGCTTAGCATGCTTTTATGGGCACTGGAAGAAATAGGGGAAGAACAGTCCATTGGCATCTCAAGACTGTCCTTAATTCCTTGAATGCATTTCTTCTTGAAAATATTTACTCCCTCTGTTTTGCTCTTGCCAGGGATTATTTTGCGACTGTTCTCACTCAAATGCCCCTTGGGTGCCCGCTGCATCTTTTTTAGCCATCTGTTGCCATCTGGTGGCCATGGGCTTGAGCTGCCAGACTCCTGTGAGATGGCTTCCAGCGGAAAATGTGTGCCATACTGTCTATAACTAGGGGCAATCTGGTAACAAACACATGGCAAAGTCACAAATTACTTGTCTAACCATCTGCCTCCTCTTAGCCGGTGCTGCCATAATCTCCTGTCACCAACAAAGCCATTTTTCTGAATACCAAAATGCATTAAAAAATGCCTATACTGCACCTGGAAGCTAAAAATACCCAAATGAACACTGCTATTATTTTTCAGCTTTTCTGCCCTTAATTTCCCTGATGTAATATCTACTGTTTCTCTATTCTTTTTATTAATTTGGCGTCTGCTTCCCCCATGCAGGCCCTGCAGCCATTGGAGCCTCCTGCATCTGCTCTTTCTAGTTGGGCATTGCATTGATGCGTGCATTTCTCTGACAAAGATTTCGGTGAAACGCTTGCGCTCCTCGCTCTGTCAAAAGCCTTGGGTATTCTGCTCAGTCATGACGTTGGCTGTATGATATCACCCTGTCAAAAAGACTTCTCTGCCTTCCTTCAGGCTGGAGGGGGCAGAAGCCCTCGCAGCACTTGTTCCTGGTACATGAACGGAAGGAGCGATGCCCTAAATCCAGCTAGCGGTGAGTTCTGCTCCTTTCCAATCAACGTGAACAAGACCTGGTCTGCCAGGTTGGCATGGTGGGAAGTGGGTTTGTCTGAGGTCTGGAGGGGGGGTGGTTAGGCTCACAAACCAAGCCAGACATGAAAAGGGATTTTCTGTGTGGGAATAACACATTTGTCAAAAAAAAAACCTCTGAATACTCCGAAGGCAAAAAAAATGCCCTTCTTAGCAATGGATCAAATTCAGGCACTCAATATAGCTCATCCCTTCCCCATGCTTTTTCACCCTGGTCATGACTGGTCACGTCCCCCATTAACAACAAGCAGCATTCGCTTCTCTGTCCATATTTAACCGCAGCAGCTCGAGTTGCCTTAATTTTTTGGGGAGGGGAATGGCTTTGTGTCTCCTGCCAGTGAGCATTCCTTGCAGCCAGGCTGTCGCTCCCCAAAGGCCTTCTCCAAATACCTGCTCCTGCCTCTTCCAGCATGAGCAATGACTTCCAGCCAGCAAGGTGGAGCTGGCTCTCGGAACGGGGGCTGTTTTCAGGTCAGCCCAGCTGCAAGAGAAATAACCCATGAGAAAGCTGCAGGCTTTCTGGGGTTCGTACAGATGCTGCATCCTGCTGATTCCAAGCAGCTTAGACCTTTTTTGGTGGGGGGACAGAAACTTATGTTACCCAAGAGCTATAATTTGCCAAAGAGCATGGTAACACCCTCCTCCATTTGTTTTGGAGTGAACC
>NW_009260022.1:5286443-5292166 GCF_000687185.1 Egretta garzetta | reverse complement strand
GGGATGAAGGTTGGAAGCAGCCAGACGCTGCTGCGAAATAGGAGAGTTGCAACAAGGGGAGCTGCTGGCCACGGCACGGGCCTGAGGCAAGGCCAGAGTTATGTAGACGGAGAGGCTTTACTGGAGGATAAATGTAAATGCAGAGGCTGAATGCTGAGCTAGTGGAGGGTGGTGGGTGAGGGGGAGTGATTTTTAAAAAAAAGAAAAAAAAGCATCCAGCATGAAACCCCAAACCAGCTGGCAGACAGCACAAAGGATATCCATAAGAAATGCAAAGTACATCTGGTGTCACCCAGAGGCAAAGCTAAGAAAGGGGTTTTTGTGGGGAATATTTTCTGGAAAAGGAATTTTGAAGCGGTGTGTGAGAGTGGTTGTAGCAGGTCACCTAGTCCAATGTCCCCAAATAGCAGGTGCCTAGGGAAAAGTGCAAGAACAGGGCAAGCATTTAGCCGTATTTCCCCAGGATACTGCCCCAGCCTCCAGGGACTCTGGGACTTCTGTGACAGACTTTTTGGGTTGTTTTTTTGTTTGTTTGTTTGTTTGTTTGAATTTAATAGCACTAAATGAATTTATCAAACTGACTATTCTGAACACACACACACACATACTTCTGGCAACCAGAAACTCCCGTGGCACTGAGTTCCACCACAGCCATACTGTGTGAAGAGGTGTCTTGTTTAAGCCTGCCAACTCAAGTTTCCCTTGATGCCCTCTACCCTTTTTTGCACTGGAACAGTGAGTGAATCTGAATCTGCCTTCTCCAGACCACTTGTGATTTTACAGGACCCTACCAAAGCCCTTTCTCTCTCTGGCTTCTCTTCCAGAGTGAAGGTTCACTCTACCTATCTGTTCCACATATGAAAGGGGCCTTTCCCAAGTCGTCTTTGGAAACCAGAGGACCAGAACTGCAAAGAGCACTCAGCACAGCATGGATTTATGGTGGCATCTTCTCTGTTTGCTTCATCTCTTTTTCTAGGAACTGATGGACTTGCTTTTTTCACGCGGCTGAACACTTCACGGAACTATCTGTCTCAAGGTGTTGTTCTTGAGTGATATTGGTGAATTTTCTTTGCTAGCCTGAATAACTGAGTATCATTACCAAACACCTCACTTTTCATCCCTTTTCCAGGTGATTTATGAAAAGAATGAGCAAGCACTAGCATGCCCTGCAGGAATCCACTGGCCGTGCCCTGCTATAGAAACCAAACATATATTCCTACAGTTTGCCTTTCACAGTTCAGTAAGCCTGTAGGTATCTATGGGAGGGTTTTCCATCTTCACGTTACTTAGGTTAGTTAACAGCTTTCAAGGGGGGGACTCTGCCAAGTACCTCCCGAAAATCCCAGTAGATTCAAGGAGCTGGATGTCTCTTGAACGTTTTTGTTCATTTCTTCAAAGATTTCTCCTCCATTTGTGAAGCAAAGGGAGCAGCCTCATCCCAGCGCAGTCTGTACGCTGGCAAGGGTGCATCAGCAATAAATTACTGCAATCTCTTTTCCCCCAGAGAAACACAATCTGAAATCTGGCAAGTTGCTCTGGTCAAAAAGGATGATGCATGGCTTTGGGTCTCCAGCTCGGGAAGCTTCTGAGATCTGAGATGTTCAGTTACTCTACTTATCCTTTCTTATCTTTATTTATATATTTATTTGTTTATTAAGTCACAGATCACATTACACTTAGAAAAAAAAAAAAATGACCTTCTCCAAACTGCAGAAGATACTTGACCGGTGAAACACATTGTTCTTCCATTTCCAACCCGGCGGCGCAGTGGCCCTCAGCTGTCATTCCCCAAAAACAGGTGCTGTAAATCAATACCGCAGTGGTTATATTTCGCTGGCACCCTGGCAGGAGGCAGCACAGCCCTCCTCTGATGAGACCATGAAGGTGCTTTGTGCGTGCCCCTGTCTGTGTGACTGCAGCAAGATGATGAAGGTCCATCGCGTCCTCCTCCTCATTTCCGCAGGTAAAGGTGTTCCAGGCATTGCCTTGAAGGGGGGTTGGCTCCTTCCTGAGCGGGCAGGAGCAGGGCTTTGCGTATACATTGGCATGAGTGAACGTGTGGTCTGGGAGCAGCCTGTCTTGCTGATAAGGTTTTATGAACACACCA
The DNA here is from genome assembly GCF_000687185.1 of Egretta garzetta. NCBI lineage: Eukaryota > Metazoa > Chordata > Aves > Pelecaniformes > Ardeidae > Egretta > Egretta garzetta. The sequence continues at coordinate 5,290,059 of NW_009260022.1, read as the reverse complement.
AATCGTTTAAATGAGTGCTTCGGAGCACATTGGTAACAGCTCAGATATTTGTAATTTCAGATACCAGGTATTTTGAAGTGAGAAGATTTTTGTTTAATTGTTTTTCCTCTGTCATCTTTTTGCTATGCTCCCATTTACTCTAGTGCTACATGTATTTCAAAATGTGTCAAAGGATCTAGTAAACACGGTTTAAAACGTAAAAATTTCGTTACGAGGCATTTCATGAAGTTGTGGGACTACTGACAAGGAAGCAGAATTGATTTGCAGCTGCATGTGTTGTACCAGGATAATTCTTCTTAAACTGTGCCTTAAAAGAGTAAGTGTTTTGTGATCCTAAAAACTTTTCACCAAATTCAAGCAGTATACTGAATTCCTATCAAGCCACACCAGAAGGTAGCAATGTGAAGGATTTTAATTGGCTTAATAAAGCATAGCAAAGAGCTTGACTTAGATATGATGCTGTGATCATAACTTGAAAATTGAAAGATGACTCTTGCCCACCCCAGCCCAGCCCCCGGCAGGGGAAGCAAGCAGTGCTCATCTGCGGCAGGCAGCTTTTCTCAATGGCATCTAAGTATTTTAACACCAGCTCATGGCAGGACAAGGCTGTGGCAGAATCCTTGGCATCTCAGCTCAACTATATAAAAGGAGCTGATGAAAAGTCAGTTAGGAAACAAGGGGAAATCCTGGCTTAGGTTGGAGTCAGCAGCAAAATTCCTTTTGACTTCAACAGCCCAGGATTCAAACTGCGAGAGGGGAAGGCAAGGATGGGATCTGCCAAAAATGCTTGCAGCGAGGCGCAGCTGTTCTGTTCCCTCTCACTACCTTTAAAAGGGGATACGTACAAAAACATCCCTAAGCCCCCCTTCTGTTTGCTGTATTCCCCTGTAACAGTGAAGCAGCTACAGTCTGGGCAGGTGATGCAGCCGCTGGTTCTGCGACAGACGATCTGGAAATGGGGTTCACCTGTTTTCCCATGAGGTGGGAAACTGAGCCCTTGCCCCTTGGGAGTACAGTGCCACACACACGTACGGGCCAAAACAAAGCTGCTGCCTGCCACTTTCACTCACCATGCTCTTCTTGCGAGGGCACTTCGGTGCAGCGCTGCTGAGCCATGCTGAGCAGTCTGTGGGCAGAGCTCCTCAAGGACAGCTCAAGACCTTCCTAAGGAGGGGGAAGTACAAGACTGTGTTGTGAATAGTTTCCTTCCCTCCCACTGCAAACACAACCTGAGCAAGTCCCATCATGGAGAGGAGCTCCTGCTCTGCCTAGGCTGCTGATGCAAGGCATCTGGATGGCGCTTTCACCTCAATAACTGTTGTGTTCAGCCCTGTCCTTTAACGTTGCTGTTACAGGCAAGTCTGTGGAATTGAAGGTGGAGAAGACAACACCAGGAATCCCTGATTATGGGTATTCTCTGTGTTTAACTGTCCACAAGCATGTAAGCACGGTTGAGGGTTGGGCGAGCCTGGAGGAGATTCCTAATGCTCAGCCTGATGTCCACAGTCATGGCTATTTGTTTTTGTTCATCGCCTGATTGGAGGCTGTTGTTGCCTTGTTCCTAAGCTGACCTCCAGATCAGATAGGTGGTTAGCCCTGCTAGGGGTATTTGCAACGCACGTGATGCATGCCTGAAATGAGGAGTCAGAGAGGACTCTGTGTTCACCCACTGCCGCAGCTTGCTGTTGATGGCATTCCCTTCAGGCCCACCTCAGACTGATGGTGCTGTCCACTGTCCCATCTCACTGATGCCATCCCTACTCTTCTGCAGCTGGGCTGGCCCTCTGCTATGAACACGAGACTCGCCTCGTCGAGCATTTGTTCAGGGACTACAACAAGGTGGTGCGCCCAGTGGAGGACCATCGGGATGCCGTCGTCGTCACCGTTGGGCTGCAGCTCATTCAGCTTATTAGCGTGGTACGGTATGAATGTGCAGTACATGTCGAACTGCTGGCTTACGTGATAGTGCCAAATGGTGTCATTTTTCCAAGGCAACAATTTTTCTCCTTTAATCCTGATGTTTGCTGCTACTGCCTCTTTTTCTGTCTGTCTTGTTTTTTTTAAGGATGAAGTAAATCAGATTGTAACAACCAACGTACGCCTGAAACAGGTAAGTCTAAATAGTGTTAACTATTTCATCCAATTCAAATAAATGTACTGGACACAGCCAGGAATGAACTACTCTGTTATACTTTCAAGGGGCAACCTGGACGGGTGGGTCAGTTAGAAGAGCATTTCTTCTTCCTGGGGTCTCAAGAACAAAATGAGGTAGACACTAAGAGCCTTAAGAAAAGCATTTTGCATTGTATTTCAAACAGTAGACTTCTGGTATATTCATCTTTTGTATTTTTTTTTTTATAAGCTGCTTAAACCAAAATTTAAGTTAATGTAAAAAAAAATTAGCTGGGGGTCCCCCTGGGATACGTATATGCTCACCTGCATGTCCCAAAGCAAGGGAGGTGCATGTCTCTAGGACATACCAAAACTACCCCAGAAGTGCTGGAAGAGGCTCTCAGTGGCTGAAATCCTCCCTCTTTAGCAATGGACAGACGTCAACCTCAAGTGGAATCCAGAGGACTACGGTGGTGTGAAAAAAATCCGCATCCCCTCAGACGATATCTGGCGGCCAGATCTTGTTCTTTACAACAAGTAAGGGGTGCCAGCTGCCTGGGGAAGGGAGGGAGCTCTGCCCTAGGGCACCACTATGGAGGGGCTGCTTTCCCATCACATCTGGGCCAGTGGGCAGCACACCTCAGGGCAAGCTTCTCCAGGAGCAGGTACGATGGCACTGGGGGGGACCAGTCCATCTGCAGCCAGAGAAATCCCTTTGTGACTATGTTAATTAGAAACATAGAATTGTTTTGGAAAAGACCTTTAAGATCATCAAGTCCAACCGTTAAGCTCACACTGCCATCCCACCACTAAACCATGTCCCTAGGTACCTCATCTACCCTTCTTTTAAATACCTCCAGGGATGGGGACTTGACCACCTCCAATGAGGGACAGCCCGTTCCAATGTTTGACAACCCTTTTGGTGAAGAAATTTTTCTGAATTATGCTGCCCATATTGCTGTTCATGTCCTTCTTCCTTTTGCAGTGCAGACGGTGATTTTGCCATCGTTAAATACACCAAAGTCCTTCTGGAGCACACAGGCCTGATCACCTGGACGCCACCAGCTATATTTAAAAGTTACTGTGAAATTATAGTCACGCACTTCCCATTTGACCAGCAGAACTGCAGTATGAAGTTGGGAACTTGGACGTATGATGGTACAGTGGTTGTTATTAACCCGGTAAGTAAGGAGTTTGTAACTGGGAAAAGCAGTAAAGACCTGGATAGGTTTTTAGGGAAATCTCAGATTTAGAAGGCTTGTTTTGACTGAAAAACAAGCAGGTACTACCTGTAAAATATAAAAGCCCTATTTGTAGATCTAGCGCAAAATTTCCTGGTTCAGCTGCTAAAATTCTGTATACACATAATTCCTGTGCCCTAACAGTCTCCTACCAGTCTGTCCTCTGACAGCTTCACACCACCCCTTACGGCGCTGCCTGTTCTGCTTCTCTTTGTTTTCTTATTTTTGGGGTGGGGGTGAGGGGGGTGGTGTGTGTGTGCTTT
>NW_009260022.1:5285493-5286388 GCF_000687185.1 Egretta garzetta | reverse complement strand
CTGTCTCTCATCTGTAAATATTTAATCAGTCTTTCTCTCTAGCCCTGACTGTTTCTGTAAAATATTTAATTGAATGCTGCATTGAGGATGGTATTCTAAGGCAAAATAACACAGATGAGAGTGGTTTGCTCACAAAAATGCATGAAGTGCCTGAGTTCCTGAGTGACTGCCAAGTTTTGGTTCTGCTCAGAACATTTAATATTAAGAATTTGTGTGGTTTGTTGTTTTGGGGTTTTTTGCTGTCAGGAGAGTGATCGTCCAGACCTGAGTAACTTCATGGAGAGCGGGGAGTGGGTGATGAAGGACTACCGTGGCTGGAAGCACTGGGTTTACTATGCTTGCTGCCCCGACACCCCCTACCTGGACATCACCTACCACTTCCTCATGCAGCGCCTGCCCCTCTACTTCATCGTGAATGTCATCATTCCCTGCCTCCTCTTCTCCTTTTTAACTGGGTTAGTTTTTTATCTACCCACAGATTCAGGTACGTGAGTTTATTCATTCCACCTTTCTGAGAAATTATGAGTATTTGAAATCACCAGCCAACCTAGTGGGCAGCGCTTACTAAAACTGGACATTTCTGCTCAAAAATAATGACTCTAAACATTCTGCAAATGAAAGGTAAGCGCTGAAAGCTGGAAATTATTGATATAAATAAATTGGGCTGGTTTCCCACACAGGTCACTGCTTAACTACCTATTAACTTCTGCAAAAAAAAGATTTAGCTAGCTGGTTGTTATGTTTTGCCATAGGTAGGTGGGTAGTGTGTTAGTACGCACACAAGGGGTGAGCATGGCCCTTCGGCACGGTGTTAGAATAGAGATCTTGTTATCTGCTCACAAAAATTACCCCGTGTGACAGAGTAATCCTGGACTCTTCTGGCTTCCCTTGTCCC
>NW_009260022.1:5274702-5285479 GCF_000687185.1 Egretta garzetta | reverse complement strand
AACATCTCTGCAACTATTTCCTCAGTTTTATTCATTTTACCTTGCATCAGCTTTTCATACCACTTAATTTCATTAAGCCACTTCCACGAAATACTTGACGTATTTTTTTTTTCAGTGGAAAACTTTCTATAAAGTTGAACTGGATAGAAAAAAAAAGCGTGAATCATGTTTTGTGGTTTGGTTTTGACAATACATACTGGAAGATCTCCAATAGCACCTGACCTCTGGTGTCAGATGCGATTTTTTGCCTGCCTACTCAGCCCAGCATGAGCCTGCCAGAGAGTCAGGCAAGTGAACCCCCAGGAGGCTGTGGAGCAAGCACTTATCAGGTGCATATACTTCATCATTCAAAATGCACAGCCTGTGAAGCACTCCTGGCAAGTAAGCTTTCCATATCCATCACCCATGCCTAAGCCCAGTCATACCTGGGGATTCCCACTTGAATGCTGGGGCTGATGCTGTTAGGCTCTCAGGTTTGGCCAGCCTAGTTACTGCTTTGGATGCTGGGAGAGATGGTAGCACTCTAGGTGCACGCACGTGTATGTGTGTAAACAGCCATCATCCACATCCTATCTTCTCAAATAAACACTCTCTGTACTGTATGATAGGAACAACAACAGGGGGTTTTGTTTTGTTTTTGTTTTGGGGTTTTTTTGCATGGCAGGTGAGAAAATGACTCTCAGCATTTCCGTCCTGCTGTCTTTGACTGTGTTCCTTCTGGTCATCGTGGAGCTGATTCCCTCCACCTCCAGTGCGGTGCCCCTGATAGGCAAATACATGTTGTTTACAATGGTGTTTGTCATCGCTTCCATCATCATCACGGTCATCGTCATCAACACCCACCACCGCTCCCCGAGCACTCACACCATGCCGCACTGGGTCAGGAAGGTGAGCTGTACGGCTTTGCATGTTTCCTGCTTTCCGCTGAGCACTCCATATTTTATTGGCAGGTTTTCTAATAAAAGTCAACAAGAATTGGGGAAGTAAATGCATCGCGTTAAACCTCTCTGGGCGCAAGTGTTTACTACTTAGTTGTGCATGAAGTCAGCAAAACTGCTAGGGTGCTCCTTTAAGTAACAAAATTGTCCACTGGGGTAGAGTCTTTCAGGGAACAGATGAGGCCAAACACAGGCAGCTGAAGGTACAGGGGAAAGAAAATGGGCCAGCTGGACTCAGATTACATTTCCTGGTCTAATTCTCCATCTGACTGCAAAACACTGCTGCCTGCCAGTGGCCAAGTTCACCAGCCCATGTGAGCACAGAGCTCAAAGGCCACTGGGGATACCTGCGTTCAGCGTCCCATTTTGAAAAAGAGTTTAGCAAAAGCCATGATCTTCTCTGTACTTTTCCAATAAATACAGTTATTCTGCTGTCCTTGGGAAGCAAGGAGATCCTTGCACACTAGCCTAAACGGTAACCACGAGATGTAGGAAAATATCAGATGTCTGTCGTTACAAGTTCTTTGCCAGGGAGACAGAACCAAAGGGGATCCATTCAGTTATTCTTACCTTTTTTTAAGCCTGCCTGGGTTCATATTAAACCATGACACGAGCAGGACATCGTTCTGTGTGTTTCTAACGGTACTTTTAAGGCTACAGCTTACACCAGATTTGCTCTGCGGCATGAGCAATCCCTGCAGAAGAGAGATTTCAACCGGCAAAAGCTCATGCCCTTAAAATTGCCCTGGCAGCAAGCCCCTGTTGTTGCAAAGGAAATTATTGTACACCTCATATGCATGTATAACAAACATTTGTAATAGCAAAGTCAAGCATAAGTAGCCAAAAGAGGTCCTTTGTAGTCCGTTCTTCAAGCCAGATTCGTAAGCAATATGTTCCAAATTAGATGAGGGTCTGCTCTGGCATGTAGCACCCCGCTTCGTGTGTCGGCTATAGGGCAGGGGGAAATGGCCTCCAGAAAATGTGTGACAGGCCTGCGGGTGGCTCTGTCTGCCCCAGGACCTAAGGCTGACAAAAGCCCCAGTGTGAGTAAGGCTCAGGCTGTGACATACTCGGAGGGGGAATTTGTAGCTGATCCATCAGGGGAAGCAATTTGGGACCGGAGAGGCTTGCCTTTGTTCAGTACACAGCTGCATCTGTAACGCAGCCCTGCTGACCAGTGACTGCCATCTTCTCCTTCTTTGTTTTCAGATCTTTATTGACACAATCCCAAACATCATGTTTTTCTCTACCATGAAACGACCATCCAGGGATAAACAAGACAAAAACATTTTTGCAGAAGACATTGATATTTCTGAAATTTCTGGGAAGCCAGGTTCTGTGCCTGTCAACTTCTACTCGCCGCTTACCAAAAATCCAGATGTGAAAAAAGCTATAGAGGGAATCAAATACATTGCAGAAACGATGAAATCAGACCAAGAAGCCAGTAATGTAAGGCATCTTTTGTGCATGATTCATTCCTTGCTTTCAAATTGCTACTTTTTTTTTTTTTTGGCAAAATATCCATGCATCACAAAAACACTGCAAACCCTGTTTTGGCTTTAGCAGGGGAAAGTCTTCTCCTCTTGATGCAGTCAACAAGGAGCGACAGATAATAGTTGCAGATGGCAATTGAATCTTGGCCCAAAAAAAAAAGGGGGTGGGGGAAGTGGCAGTGCTAAAGTTTTCTAAATGTGGTATGTGAAGCCATAGAGATGGAGTGTCTGTGAGTAGCAAAGCAGTTTCAAGAGCTGTAAGCAAGTTCCAAAACACATTCCTCCTGTCTCCCACTTGGGCATCTTCCCCCTGCGGTGAGCAATCTCCTGTCGCTTTTGAAAAGCCAGGAAGCAAGCCAGACTCCAAAAGGCTAGTAGTTTTATCTGAGAAGTGTTAAATGTAACTTACAAATGATCATTCCAGTTTCAATAAGGTATAGTTTTATTCCTGAATGCTGCAAGTAGTCCCTGCAAGCGAAGCACGTCATGAGCTACTCTGATTACTGACTTTTTCCACACTGCAAGCCAAAGGAAGGATAAATGTGTGTGGAGTCACATATGGCAGAGTTCCCCAGGAAAACCTAGCTCTGCTGCCTCCTAGCAGATTCAATGCGATTAACCCCCTCCTTTATTTCAGTTGTCACCGCTCACACCGCTTTTGCATGGTTAATTCAGTACTGGTACTTCACCTGTCTAAATGATGGTAGAGGAGAGAGTTCTCTGGGACAATAATTTGGCCCGTGCTCTTGAAAAGGAGGCGCCTCCTTCCCAGTGGCAGAATTTACACCACCGGTGTTTGTTCCTGTCACCAAATTCCTGGAGTGTGTGGAATGGCTCTGGCTGTAGGCTTATATTCCGCATGACTCCTGTGCCTCTCTGCAGATAGAGCATTACCTTCAGCAGGGCTGGCGTGGCTTCAGCATCTCTGGGCTTCGCTTCCTCCTAGACTTACAAGGAGGGTCTTCAGGTTACTGGCAAGCACTCCCTTCGGAAGCAGAGCCCAGCTTGTTGATATCACTTCCAGGGGGTTTCAAAAGTCAAGTTCCCCAAATAAACTGATGGTTGTGGCTTCTGAAGGCCACCACTTCATTGCATTCACTTACGAACCTCCTCGAAACAGTATTGATTAATAGTGTCCCATAGATAAATTACAACAGCCTCTTCTACTTGTGCGGCAACTAAGGCAATAGTAGAAGGTGCCTTAGGCCAGGATGTGTCTCTGTAAGGCAGAGTTACAGGGTGGAAATCCCGAGCCCTGCTGCACTTGGCATCTTGCGTTCTGCTCGCTCTTATGGTGCTGGGTTCCCAGCAAAAGCATCCAGTGAAAAGGCAGTCGCAGAGTGTCCCACAGCTGGAAAAAAAGACTAAAGCAGCTACTGAGAAGGTTTTCCCAGACCTTAGAATGTATACTAGGCATGGAAAGCAGGGACTGGAGTTAAATTAATGGAAATTGCTTAGATATCCCATAAGAATGAAAAAGCAATAGAAAAACAAAAGCCAGTTGGGTCAAATGAAGTGTTCTGCTTTCAACATGTTAAACTCTCTTTCAGAAGCAACCATTTGCCTAAAAATTAAGCTTTTCTACATTCCTTTTTAATGAAATTGCTCACTAAATTGCTGGGGTTTCTAAACAGTTTAGTCTTGAAACTTGCATTTCTAGGTTGCTTAGGCTTTCTGAACCACTGACCTGCTTTGGGGAAGAAAATGAGTATTTTTTGCATAGTAGTAGTAGAACTTAAGGAAGAGCCTTCCCGTTGTTCAAGACAGTAAATTACAAGAATGGCCATAACAAACTTGGCTCTGCAGAGTTTTTACCATCTCCTTTGTTTCTTTCTCAGGCTGCAGAAGAATGGAAGTTTGTTGCAATGGTGGTTGATCATCTTCTCCTTGGCATATTTATGCTCGTCTGTATTATAGGAACATTGGCTGTGTTTGCTGGTCGCCTTATTGAATTAAATCAGCAAGGATGAACATCAACTGGAAAGTATTTGCTACCCTGGTCAGCATCCGAAAACATCTTAACCATTGAAACCTGGCCAGTCTCTGAAAGTTTCACAGACAGGAATCGGTTCCTGCTGGGAAAGAGCAGGGATAATAAAATGTAAGGCTCCATACTTAGCACTTTTGAGCTGCTGCTCAGTGGCATTCCATTGCCAGAAAGAAACACTTGCATTACTGGTAGGCTGAATGGCTGTCAGCCAGGTTTTGATCCATTTTACCATTTATTAAAAATGTTAATGTGTTAATAAGAGTGTCTGACTTTGTAACCCACAGATGCAATTCCAGTGAAATCAATAGCAGTGTAATAAGCTTTAGCTGAGCCACAAATCTGTATCCAACTTTAGTGTTCAAGCTGGTTTCAATATCTGCTCTGTGGTTTTTGTATTGGCAGAGTCACAAATGCCGCCTCTTTTAAGACTAGATGTAACCAGCAGAAATAGCGCAAGCTCCATGCTTAAGCACTTGATTTTCATGCACAAATCTGAAAGGACTAACTCTCATACATGACTCTACCTGCAGAAACTCTTGCTGCAGCAAAGAGGGACTGCTCCTTACTGTGGGAAGGATCCAGCCTCAGCCACTTGGGTCCCATGGGTGGTTTTTTGCTACCAAGTCCCATGGTAAAGGATGTGGAGAGGAGGATTTTTTGCCCTGTTTTATCACCGAGCCTTGCTCCGTGACCACCAGGCATCCCAGTGACTATGTTGCAGTCGCTGCCCTCTTATTTTTACCTGTTAATACTCATTATGAGAAGCCTCGCATTCGTTATGCATTAATGCTCAGGACTTTCAGTTGCCAACAGAGATGTTCTGCAATTGCATCCTAAGGGAAAATTTAGGCCGGCGGGGAAAGGGTGGTATCCATAGGATAATCTCTGCAGTCAGCCTACTCTGCTCTGGCAAGGTTGGTTTCCACTCTCTTTTTTTGAGTGATGACTAATGTGGGGGCAGCTTCAAATTTGGGGGTGCTCTGTGTGGCGTCTTAAAGCCAATTCTGTCTGTTCCCTGAAAACCGTCCCCTGCCTTGCTGAAATAGATGGTGAGCAGTAAAGACGGGCACAGCGTCCCAAAGATCATTCCTAGGGAACATGTGGATCTCGGCTTTAGTTATGTATGAGGAAATGACAGGCCACCTGCTCTTCTGGGCGACGCAAATACTTACCCGAACTTTATTCAAATGTTGTGCAGCAGCTCGCTCTAGTGGCTAAAACAAAGTAGTGCTGCTTTTGGCCAAAGACCTTGGGGTTTTAGTAAATCTTCAACGTAAGCAACAAGCCAATGTGCATTTCAGTAATACAGCGTGGAAATCTTAGCAGAGCTGCCTGGGTTTCTCAAAAATAAATAAGGAGAGGTGGGGCAACTGATGCAAGTTACTCATCTTTCCCAGCTGGTTGTCCAAGACAATAGGGCTACTTTGCTAACAGCTGCAAATAGCTTGCTGTGAGTTTAATAAAATAATTTGTATTATGTTAATGCTCTACAGGAATGCGTCACGTCTGCAGAGGACAGGCATTTGAAACGCTCTGCAGGGAAAATGAGGCACTTGTGCAATACTTCCATCGTGGTGTAGTGTTTGCTATGACAGTGTTTGGTGAGCTGCAGTCCTAAGCAAAGCAAACGGTTTGTCTGGGGCAGTCGATTGCTTGCAATGCTCTGCTCAGCTCTTAGGGTTTAGGTGATGGTAATCTTTGCCTCCCTGGATGGTCATTAACCCTGTAAATGATTGCTGAAGACGTATGCTGGGCAAAACCTCTGCTGACTGACGGAGTGCTTGCTGCAGCTCTGTTTGTCTTCAGCCCGAGCTCTCAGCCCTTGGAGGGAGCCACATGGCTCCCCGGCTCACGACGAGCTAAGCTGCAACGTAACGGTGCCTGGGGCTTAATTTGAGATACTGTGATTGGCACTAAGATTGACAGAACAATCCTCTTAGAGAAGCATGTGGTTGAATCTTAGCATTAAAAATAAACATCTAGTAACAAGATTCATGGTGCACATCTACAGTATCTTCGTTCAGCTTCCTCAAGGTACATATGGGTCTTGTCCACCAAATTCCACTTATTTCTATGCCAGGGCACATGCATACACACATGCATGCATGCCTGCTTGCTTCTCCAGTTCTATTCATACACAGCTAGCTACCACACTGCACTGTTTTCCTTCCAGTTCCTCAGAAAAAGTTTTGAAATTATTTATTTGAAAATTTGTATTTGTAATCTGTCTTATGGGCACAGCAGATCTTCTGCCTTCCTATTGCTCCAAGTCTTGATGAATCACCCGTGTCTAAAAGATGTGGCACCGGGCAAAAATAAATGCTAACAACTCCCCTTCTTAGGTTGCAGGATCTGGGCATTGTGCTCCGACTCTCCAAACAGGTGGTCCCCCAGATATCAAGAAGCACATTTCAGGAGACAGTTCATCTGCATCTGTTTTTAGCTTTGCTTTGAATACTCAGGACTGTCCCAGCCTTCTTTATTCTCTGTTCCTAGCTCACCTTTGTGATATATTTTTCTTGCATGCCACTAACATCCCGTGTTACCAGTATCCACCTACTGAAAGAGAGTAGCCTTACCTACCTACAGACTATTTCTTCCCGTCTGCTACTGTTCTTTTAACACGCCAGCACATCTGTAACCCTGCTAGAATAGTAGTTTTGGAGGCTATAAATGTGTTGTCTCAGTCACTGTCAACAATAATTTGCTGTCAATGTGTAAGTACGTACTGTCTAATGATTTCTCATTTCCAGCACTGTAGTCTCTCCCTGCAATCCTAACACTAACCTCTCCTCTCTCCTACGTGGGTAGCGCCAGCATCCCCAGGGAGGTGGCCCTGGATTACACTCGTGTGACCTGTATGTGCATCTCTGCTGCCTCGTTGCCTTCAACAGGCAAATTTCAGCTCTGAGCTTTGATTAGCAATTCTCGTGATAAGCAAAACAAGAAACAGGCCTCGCACACTCATTGTAAAATTTCTCTAATAAGTGTAAAAAAAAAAAAAAAAAAAAAGAAATGCAGGCAGACCTCGTGTAAGTGAAGGCAGAGCAGGGGCCTCTGGGTGAGAAGGTGTTGCTTTTATAGTGATAGTACCTGGAGCAGTTAACTCGTCCCTCTTTTAACTGTCATCTTCTTGCTTTTAAAGCTGCTTTTGTTCACTTTGAGCTTGTTGAAAACACCCTATTTATGTCCTTAATAGAATAGCTCTCTGGAACATCTCCTTCAGTCTGATTCTCTTAATTTTTGAACAATTTGGCAATTAACTTTCTCCTTCCTATCCCTCTAGCTGACCTTCAGCTACTTTCTACTGTGCCGTGGATATTTTGCTCTCAGAGACGCAGTCACCCCCAAATCTCTTTCCCCTTAGGCACTTGTGCTGTTCAGGAGACCTGACCCTTCTGAGGGGTTATTTGAATTTTTAAAGTCCATTACCTTGTACCAGCTCCAAGGGAGCAGTTTCACCTCTGCCTATCTAGAATCAGAGCAGGCTGCTGCTCTCCATTGTCACCAGGCAGATGAGCTAAACTTGATGGCCTTATTCTGTCTGTTCAGCCAGTTGAATCTTGGCTTTGTAAAACATAGCTGAGCTGATCAACAGAGCGAGCAGAAAATGACATTTACTGAACTCTAAACGCTTGATCATGAGCTTGCATATGCCAGGTGTGATCATTCCCCCCCCAACTTGTGCTTGGGTCCCAAACCTCCTTCAGTTGGAGAGGTTTTAAGAAATCAGATTATTGTTTCAAGCAATTGTAAGGCAATTTAAGCACTCGTTTTTTCTCCAGGATATAAGTTGCCTCCCCAGGGAGGTGCGAAAGCAGTGTGAGTTTCATCAGTGTGCTGACTCAGCAGTTCCTGTTTCCACAGCTGAAGCAAGCCACAGTGGGTAGGGAGAGCAGGGTGAAAGAGTATGTGTAACACAGCACCCTCAAAGTGCATAAACACTGCGCTGCTCCTGGAGGAAGGAAGCACGTTACCTCCCTGCAAAGTTTGTTTTCTGGTATGGTGGCATTTAAAGTTACTGATGGTTAGCACATCAGAAATGCTTTTGACTTTGGATGCTTTTGGAAGGTTGCTGTGCTTGGATCCAGTCACAAGACCTCATATTTTCATATGTTTACTAGTGCTAGATAAAGTCTAGCACAGCCTCCAGGCCCCTAGGCATGCTCCTGAGTGTAAATTCCCTCCCTCCGTCTTTCTCTTCCTGAAAAAATTGTGAAACTGGTACGAAGTCTCCCAGGCTTCTCTCAGATTAATGTTACCCAGGCACTGACTTCTAACAAAGCTCTGGAGTACTTTCTCCCCTTCTGGAAATCAAACTCCAATTACAGACAGTGCAATCACGCACTGCTTTGCAACAGATTCTCTCAAACAATCGTACTTAGGTCCCTGACAAAGCACAAAAGACTGGCAGAGCTATGGAAAACACCCAACCTGTGAGCAACCATTTCCACGCTCATTGCGAGAGCCCTGCTGAGTTCCGGGGGCTGTAGGTGGGCTATCCTCAACGAGGACAGGACAATTCCACTTGTTACCATGCGACAGGCCAGACTGACCGGCAGGCAAGAGTCCAAGCGGGTTTGTATGCTACGGCAGCGCAGTGCTGATGGGTCACTCGGTGGATTCCCGTAAAGGGTGAACTCTTTCCTAACAAGGGTTGTCACCGTTTCCCATCATCCCAGCACAGCTCTGCCATCGCAGCACGTCTTCCCAACTTCTAACAGCCAAGCAGATCCGTATCAGTGTTTGCTATTTATCCCATATGGAGCCTGGAATAAACACATCAAATGGTATTTCCCCAGTACATAGACAAGAGGAAGCTGTTTGCCTCAGCTAACCAATGACCCAAATGCAGTATGCCGTGCTTAGGAGCCTCATGTGGATTTGTAGCCCTCTTTAGGGAGCTTTAGGTCTGTAAAGGCAGTAAACACAGAGTACCTGCAGTTTTTCCATTTGTGAGCTCCATAATTTTTGCTTCTAAGGTAATCTAGGTTGCATGCATGGGTCAAAAGAGGGTAGAGAGAAAAAAACGAACCTATTTTTGTGTCCATCTTGTAATGCTCTAAGCACGCAATGACACAGAAACAGAGAAATGACCTACATAAAAGCCTGGCAAGGTTTGAAACCCTACACTGTAGGCAAATCAGTAATGCCATTGCTCTTAGGGCAGCACGTCTCACCACCATGCTGGTTTGGGGCAGCTGGTCATCTCCTGGTCAAAACATTAAAGTAAATTGTAGCAGGTTAGCTCAGGACACAGGTTACTCCGTCTTTGACCCTGTTGGGACCTGTTGCTACAAGGGAATCAAGAATGTATTTAAGTGCTTCAGGACACCTGTGCCTAACATTCATCTATTTTAGACAACGGTGCTATGCAGCTGCTCAGCCAGACCATGTTCATGCATGGAGTAAACTAAAAACATCCAAATACCTCCAAAATGTGAAATCTGGCAGAGGCAAAAGCATGCGGGATCTGTGTGTTGGCCCACATAGGCACTGAGGACACAGCTCTCGCCCTTCAAACCGGGCTCCTGTCTGCCCAAGCTACTACATTACACAGAATTTGGGTATTTTTCCGTTCAAGAGCTCAGTGCTGGACCCAAAAACATTAACAGAAGTTTTGTTTCTAGAAAACTTAAGTCAAGCTGAGAGGGAAAAGGAAGCAGAATCTATTGCTTGTCTGGCAAAGCAATCTCTGCGTGAGTTAATTGAGGTAAGAAGCACAAATGCCTTTTGGGGCATCATGTAGAGATCAGTAATTGACCTTCCCACACCTCTGCATACTGCAAACCTTAAAAGGGAAAAAGTACCTCTTTCCCACTGTTTAATTACGTTTTTACTCCGCTGTGTGTGTCTCTGCCTGCTGCCTTGCCATTCCCCAAGCTCCACTACCCCTCCCCTGCTGGCTGCTATCAAGGCCATTGGAGGCAGGTAGGGAAAATGAAGCATGTTGAGAGCTCTGTGGCCAAATAGAGCATGGGGAGCTGGGATGAGAGGGGACCCCGCTCACCGGCCTCAGGGGGCCTGCGGCTTTCCCAGAAGGCCAGGGCAGCGCTGAGCAGGCATGGGAGGGCGCAGCACCCCTCTTCCCCCGGCACTCCCTGCCAGCGGGTGCAAAACGGAGGCCAAGAGGTTACCAAAAGCAGAGCTGCCGGTGCAGGTAAATGGGTATAGCCAGGGAACCGATGAGGCTTTGAACGGGATGTGCCCCCGGAAAAGCCACCAATACTCGCAGGTCGTTCAGGTCGTTGGCACTTGGGAACCTGAAAAACTTTTCCCTGTAACGCGGTTATCTCGTTAACTCCGGCTGGTTTTAACTTCCACTGAGCACCTGGGACAGAAGGACCGCAGGTACG
>NW_009260022.1:5267004-5274274 GCF_000687185.1 Egretta garzetta | reverse complement strand
GGCCGCCGACGCTGCCCCGCCGGCCGCCCCGGCCCCGGGAGCCGAGTCTCGCTTCGTGTCCCTCTTCTCTTTCTCTCTTCTCTTCCAGACCGCTCTGTCTCGGGCTGGGACGCGCTCCTCCTGCCTGCCGAAGCCCTGCTCCGGGGGCCGGGATCCCTCCCTGCTTCTCCCTCGCTTTCCCGCTTGTCCCGGGGTTGGGTGCGTGCCCGGGATGGAGGATGTGTTGGCCTCCGGGCGCAGCCCCGGCTCCCTCTGGGCAGCCCTGACCGTGCCTCTGCCCGGACCCCCGCGGAGGTGGCTGGTGGCGTCCGTGGCCATCCCTGCTGTGGTACAGCCGAGGCTGCGAAACCCGGGCTGGGCTGGCCTGGCAGGGTGCGGAGAGCTGCACTGGGGCCGTGGCGTGTGCCTCTGCCCTCACGTGTGGCACCCAAACTGGGTGCCATTACGGCTGCTGGCTCGCTCACACAGGTGCTTGTGTTGCAGCCTTCCTCCCTCGAGTGCTTTAATCTGGAGCAAGTTGTTGAGGTGAACCCTGTAGTTAGGCCTTACGGTGGAGGGCAACAAAAGCAGGTCTCTGCCCTCCTCCGAGCTGGCTCTTGGGGACTTTTTGAAGACGTCAAGTTTGGGAACCTCAAGTAAACAGTCTTAAAGTTTTAGCTTGGCTTCCCCTTTGTTCACCTCTGCTACTCTAATGGCTGTGCTTCATCTTTTAACGAAGACCTGCTGCAGTGCAGGACTACATCCCTTCTCTGAGAGTAAGTGTTCTTTGCCTGCTACCACGTGCCCTGCTCAGGCTTCTTAATTAAACCAAATACGATACAGCACTTGTCTCTGGTACTAAGGTGCACTTGCTCAGGAACCCACCGTGAGATACTTTTAAATTGCTCTTTTATGCTTGAAGTGCTTCCTCAGAGAGGGGGCTGTAAGAAGCAGTCCTCAGTTGTTTGGCCTCCAGAGGATGGACAGTGTGTTTTGCTCCTTCTTTTTCACTCTCTTTCTACTTTTCCCTGTTTCTTCTGTCCACTAGCTCCTCCCAAGCCCAATTTGGGAGCGCAGCACAGAGGCCCAAGAGGCCGGGTGAAAAAGGAAGAGGTCCTCTCGGAGTCTTTGGCCTCTGCGCGTTATCCACAGCGTGCCCCGCTTGGGAGAGCCCCTTTGCCCTCAGTAAAGGCAGGAGGGACGGCAGCGCTGCCCTGGAGGGACCCGCTCCGGCAGCACACCTTCCCGAGCCCTGCGAAGCACGAGGCGGGCTGAGCTGGTGTGTACTCTCCCCTCTGCCGGAGCAGGAGAGGGGAAGGAGCGTGCGAGGAGGAAATGCAGCTGTTCCCAGGGCGCTTCTGCCCGCCGTGCAGCCGGAGCACGTGAGGGGAGGACAGACGCAGAGAGGGAGATTCAGGAAGAGAGTATGAGAGGGAATCGGGGGGGACAGAGGAGAGCTACGAATGGAGAGGAAAAGCTTTTTGTGTGTGTACAACTGTTGTTTAAAGACCTGTTTAGCTAGGGCAAGAGCAAATACCCTAAAAAAAAAAAAGAGATTTCATGTCTTGAGTCCTTTTTATTGTTCCTCCAGAAAGCGCTGCTTTTCATTGCTTGAGTATTATGTGTGTCTTTCTGCCTTGCTCTTCTAGGCTCTTCAGCATCCTCTGACCTCAAGCTGAGCAGGACGTTGCCCTTAGCATCTGCCTGTCCAATGTGTAGCTCTCCATGTTGTATACGAAACGATTATTTCCATAGTTGGTTAAGGCAAGTTTCCGAGGAATGTGAAGCAAGAGGCACGCCAGTTCCTGTGGTTGGCCTTGGCTGGAGTGCGAGCTCTTCGGGGCAGGGGCTGTGCCTGGAGGCTGCGGTTACTCTGCAGGTTGTGCCGGGTGGCGTAGGGATTTCTGCCTCCACTCCTGTCCCTGTCCTGTCCCACCCCTCTCTTAGCTCTTATTGCTGCTCACTTGTGCTGCAGCTTGTTCCGCCTCTCCCAGTTATCCATGGGGTTTTGCTGTGAACTGAATTGCTGAAAGGTTCAGTAATCTGGGTTAAAAATCTACGGCTAAGGAGAGAGGGGGGGGAGGAGGAGGAAGAGGAGGAGGAGCAGCTACTCCCTCTCTCTGTACAAATGTCCCTGATCAGCCCTGTGCTGCCTCCCCCCTGCCTCCTGCTTTGAGATTGCTCACCCCAGCAAATGGGAATTAAAACAATTGAAGCTCTCTAGCTGTGTTCTTGCTTCTGCTGCCTTAGTATTTCTACTGAAATCACACTTTTAACTTTCTACAGCATTACAATGCTCTCTGAATGGCACCAGGTAGCAAGGTGCTGTCTTTGGGGGCTGCATTGCTACAAGACTAGTAGACCTTTCTCTCTCTTTTTTTTTTTTTTTTTAAGAGAAACCCAGAGTTATCGCAAAATTGCATCAGGGCTTCAGTGCTTTTACTCTTCCAGTAGAGTCAGAATCAAAAGTGTGCATCTAAACAAAAAAAAAGCTGTTGGCTAGAGAAGGAGCAATTTCCCACCTGTGACAACAGGTAGGACCTTTACATCTGATGACCTCCAGACCCTTGTCAGTGGAAAGGCCACTGAGGAGCGCGAGCAATGCTAATCCCTTTGTGAAGGGAAAATGCTGCAGTGTCGCTCTGCGTTACCTACCATGCATAAAGTTCTAACGGCTATTTGTTTTCTGCCTTGCTTTTTTGTTGGGAGAAGAGCGTGTATGTTGGTGCTGTCTGACAAATGTGACATGAGGACAGGAATTCATGGGTTTCCTTTGGAGGCACATGTATTGTTCTTGGTGTGTGTATATACACAATTTAGTAAAATGTCTTTACGCAGCAGCCTTTAGAAATATTCTGTGCTTCTAACTACGTTGAATCTCCATCTGGATAATGGACTTGTATATAGAAACCGTGAGAAATAGTGATGCAACGGAGAGGGGAGGATTTCTTCAAAGTTTATGCTTTTGCCAAGGTAAACGTATCTTAATTGTGGCTTCTTCACCACAATGAAGTGTAATCAAAATTCAAATCTAATTAAATGCTTTTGTGTTCTTTCTATTGACTTTTCTTATTCTTGGCTCTAATGTGGACACTTCCTCTTTTTCTTTGTGCTCTTAACACTTGGTCTGTTGGATCCCTTATAAAAAGAGACCATCGAGTATCTTGGTTCAAAGTCCATGGTGCTAGCTGTATTTGAGTAGGGGTGGGGAGAGCATTCTTTACATGGGGAGACAGTTAAGTTTTGGGCTGGCAGAACAGATCCATCTTTGGTAGTACCAAAGACAAGGATACTGCAAGTGGCCACAAATCTTCAAGACGGCCGTCTGACCTATGTGCCTTGGGTGTGCAGCCAACACCTACGTGCTATTTAGCCCCTTACTTCAAAGGTGTACGTGACAATCTGTCTGTTATTGAATAATAACTGCTGAACTGCCGGTTGGCAAATAGCCCAGAAAAGGGATTATTAAAAACTAAATTAAATAAAGATATCCAGAATCGTGCTGTAGGTAGAAGGTTTAGGGTTTAGTTTAAAATATTTTGGACACTTGTGGTGACCAGTGTGATTGCAGTGTAGTGCTCTCATGTAGCACCAGCTACACATATGCTTATGCCTAGGTATCTGAAGAGGAGGAAGGGGAAGGAAATCAATGAACTCTTTACTATGTTAGTACTCTATTGTAATTCTCTGCAAGCACTATGCCACCGTTGTCGAGTTCTAAGTGAAATCTGAATCCTGAAAAGATTATTATTTTTTTCAGTGGAAATAACCCTGAACCTCAGGGCTCCGAAAGATACTGCGGCTGCTCTTCAGCCTGGCAGGCAGGTCTGAAAGTGCAGCTGTCCTTGGGCCTCGTCCAGCTCAGTTCGCAAAGATCAGTGAAGAAGTCTCTCTGAGGCTGGAGAGGCGAGTGGCAAGGGAGCAGTTTCATCTAAGTCTGAGAGATCAAAGGAGTTTGGAATAGAAAGTTTTTCCTCGTTCCTGGAAGGAGATAAATGGGAAGCGCAAGGAGTAGTCTGTTTTGTAAAGCTTAACTCTGCTGTAACCTCCTTGGTGTTCTTCTACATTTGCTTCCAATTACACAAGTACACTTTGGAGTTAAACTGTATAATTTTGTAACTCCTTAGACTACTAATGTTGCAGAAGCAAAAGTTCCTAAGATTTAAGCTGTTTATGTGGTGTCCCTCATCTTTAATCTCTTTACTCTGTGTGTGTAGCTCCTGCCATTTCCTTCCTGGGACTAAGTCTGGGTGAAGGGCCCTCCTGTGCTGGTTTCCATGAGAGGGCTCTCCTTCTCCTTTTTTGCTGAAGAAACTACAGGATATTCTTTAATGGGAAGTAATGCAGAGGTTAAAATAAATGCTCTTAGCAGCTTCAGCAAGCCCAAAATAGCTTGTGCGTGTTTCTTTTGTGATAACTTCAGGAAGTGGGGTGATTCCCTCTTCCTCCCTCTCTTTAATATTTTTTGGTGAATGCTGTGCTTGAGTGCTGAAATCCTCTTGCTGTGAAGAACAGGCAGCGTGGAGCAGGCTTCCCTCTGCATTTTCCTGGACCCTGGCTTAACAGGACCAGAAGTGAGCCCTGAGAAGAAATTGCATTCCTCTGCTCGCCTTACTGCTTCCTATGAAAATTGCCAGTAAGGTCCTCTGTGGCGATGGTGGCCAACCACTGGAACTGGTTGCCCAGCGAGATTGTGGAGTCTCTGTCCTTGAAGATGGCCTAAAAAGTGGACTAGACAAGGCCCAAGAAATCTGCTTTAATCCAGGTTAGCCCTGCTCTGGACTAGCTGAGATCCAGCAGTTCCTTCCAGCTGGCTGTATGCTGTGTTTCTGCATTACTGGATAAGCATGGCTGCTTTTGTCTGTCCCCGGGACATCTGGGAATAAAAGTAGTCTCAAAACACCCAAAAATGGCCTTGAGAAGTCTTTATTCAGACTTCGAAAACTGGAGCGCATAGAGAAGCATAGTGTGGGGAAGTGATTTTGGGCAAAGTCTTACAGCAGCAGGTCAGTAATAGTGCTGGGAGAGGATCATAAATCTTCTGACTGGCAGACTTAGTAGCTAAAAGATGTTGTCTTTAAGTATAAAACAATCTTTTTTCCCTACTCAACTACTTTCAGATCGTTCTGCAACAGAGACTACTTTTACCCTCCGAAAGATAATTTTCTTTTTTTGCTTTATCTGCTATATTCCTAGGGTTTTTAGTACTAAAGAACAGTTTATTTCATTGACTTTTTCAGGAAACACTGAGAACATCAGATCTGGAAAAGAATTTGGTGAAATAAAGACAAGAGCTGCATAGGAAATTTTTAGAAAGTGATGTTATTCCCAGTTTGCTGCATAACAATTAATCTCTTATTTTTAAGAGAGGAAAAGAGCAGAGGAAGCTGTACGCTGAATCCAAGTTTGAATCTCTCTTTGTTTAAAAAATAAAAATCACTTAAACTTTTTAAAATCTGGGAGCTGAGAAGAACACAGATCAGCATTTTAAAGAGTGCCATGGAGGGAGTTAAGCTGTGAGTTAACTGCATCTGTGTTTCAAAACCAAATGCTATGAACAAGGCACCATTCAGATCTTCAGTTATAAGTTATGCTGCATTCGTTATGCTGTGCTTCTCTGAATTCTGTTGAGGGAGAAAAAGAAAATTGTGGCAGATTTAAAACAAAAAAATCGTTGCTCTTGTTTTGGTAGCTTGTTTCTGAAGTGATGAAGCAGGATTCTCCTTCCCTGCCTTTTTTTTTTTGGTGTCTAGCACTTGTGCAGGTCATCTGCTAATTATTAGCAGCTGTGGAACTATGGAGTTACATAAGCATAACTAAAAGTCAGTGGAGCCTTGCATCATTCAGCAGATCTGGCCATCGCTTATTCACCACAATAACAGATGGGTTTTGTAACTCGCTCGGCGTGGGTATCTTAAATACTAAGAGGGCATCAGCAGGCACGGAAAGCTGGGAAAGCCTTTAAGTCACCGAAATAAGATATGATAATGTGTTATTTTATTGTTGCCACAACCTGTTGTCCGCTTATACACATGCGTGGCTGTTCTGTGAAGAGAGCTGTGTGTCAGTAATACCCTGCAGCAGCTGAGCCTGCCAGCTACATAAAGCTGAATTGTCTGGGCAGCTTTGCTTGAAAGATAGGTATGGGTGCTGTGCCTGGCTGCCGAGGAAGCAAGGCAAGTGCGAGCGCTTGTGAACGTAGTCCAAATTAGCCACTCTCAGTGATACAGCTGAATACAACAAACTGTCTCAAACCTTAAAAACGCGGTGTCCTTACAATGGGACATGTGTAGAGCTGAGAACTTGGCATTTCTTGGCAGGGGAAATACCTGCAGCGCACATGAGAGCGTGCTGGCATGGCCAGCCCAAGGCTGGCGGGGCCAGGCTCTGCCCCCAGGTTTGTAACACTGGCTCAGCACTCCGCAGGATTTGCTTAGCAGCATGACTGTCTTCCCACTGAACCTTGAGGGTATATAAAACTTAATCTCCTGTAGTTCTGAGTATTAAATCATAGACTGTGTAATGAATTTTCTGATCCAGCGTCTGGTTTTGTTTTCAGAATTTTTTTTTGTCTTGTCTTCTCTCTTGCTGGTTTAAAGGTCTCCATAGGGAAGAGATACTGTGAAAGGGTGAGTGCAGTGTTATCAAATATGCAAAATATGGTCCTTGAAATACTTGTTCTTGGGAATTGAGAAGGTGTGGTGGGTTGACCCCGGCCAGATACCAGGTGCCCACCAAAGCTGCTCTATCACTCCCTTCCTCAGCTGGACAGGGAGAGAAAATATAACAAAAGGCTCCTGGGTTGAGATAAGGATGGGGGGAGCTCACTCAGCAGTTACTGTCACAGCCAAACCAGACTTGACTTGGGGAAATTAGCTCAATTTATTGCCAACCAAATCAGAGTAGGGTAATGAGAAATAAAAACTAAGCATTAAAACACCTTCCCCTATCCCTCCCTTCTTCCTGGGCTCAGTCTCACTCCTGGTTTTTCTCTACCTCCCCGAGTGGTGCAGGAGGACAGGGAATGGGGGTTGGGGTCAGTTCATCACACATCTCTGCTGCTCCTTCCTCCTCAGGGGAGGACTCCTCACAGTCTTCCCCAGCTCCAGTGTGGGGTCTCTCCCATGGCAGACAGTCCTCCACAAACTTCTCAACCCGAGTCCTTCCCACGGGCTGCAGTTCTTCACAAACTGCTCCAGCATGGGTCTGTCCTGCAGTCCCTCAGGAGCAGATGGCTCCAGCATGGGTCCCTGCGTGGTCACCAGCCCTGCCAGCAAACCTGCTCCCGCCT
>NW_009260022.1:5265936-5266969 GCF_000687185.1 Egretta garzetta | reverse complement strand
CTGCCAGGAGCCTGCTCCAGTGTGGGCTTCCCATGGGGTCACAGCCTCCTTCAGGCACCCACCTCCTCCAGCATGGGGTCCTCCATGGGCTGCAGGAGGAGATCTGCTCCACTGTGGGCCTCCATGGGCTGCCAGGGAACAGCCTGCCTCACCAGGGTCTTCACCAGGGGCTGCAGGGGAATCTCTGGTCTGGGGCCTGGAGAACCTCCTGCCCCTCCTTCTGCACTGACCTTGGTGTCTGCAGGGCTGCTCCTCTCATATCTCCTCTCTCCGGCTGCTGTTGTGCAGGTTTGGGGTTTTTTTCTCCCTTCTTAGATATGTTATCCCGGAGGTGCTACCACTGTCACTGATGGGCTTGGCCTTGGCCAGCGATAGGTCCATCTTGGAGCCAGCTGGCATTGGCTCTATCAGACATGGGGGAGCTTCTGGCATCTGCTCGCAGAAGCCACCCCGTACCTTCCCCCCTGTCCCCAAACCTTACCATGCAAACCCACTACAGAAGGTGAAATGATTTCCAGCAAATATGGTGTCCCTCCAGATCAGTCTGTGCACCCAGTGGCTCAGAGCTGTGTCCTGGCCCCTTTTTCAAGAAGTAGAAGAGGAGTTTGCCTGAGCTTCCATATCCCTCCCTCCTCCCCAACTCTTCTCTCTTTTCTTTTTTTTCTTTTTTAAAGCAGTGATGTGAACAGTTAAGTTTGAGAGCTGCTGCCCTAGATCAGTGGTGTCTCTGCTATTTCTGCTGGGAACAACAGATTGTGCCTCATTAGCTCACCTCATCGGCAGGCTATGAAAATGGTGGGACCTTATAGCCACCCTCAAATTACGCTGGTCCCTGAGGAAAGATGTAGGTGCTTGGAAGCAGCTTGCAAGCTCCAGCTGCTGAGGTAGCCCTATGGAGCTGTAAGAGGGTGGCATGAATCGGGAACTTTCCTTTTATGAGTAGCCTAAACAGGATGGTAACTGGTTTTATAACGAACATCAGCTAGGTGGGGGAAGGATTGCTTATTCTCCTCCTCACCTCCTACCTGAGATG
>NW_009260022.1:5258468-5265909 GCF_000687185.1 Egretta garzetta | reverse complement strand
CACTCTTTCAGATCAATTTGGATTGCAGTTTGGCAAACACGGATAGCATCAGCCGTGCAGTACTAAGCGCTACAGTCCTTTCTTCAACTTACCCCAACTCACCAGTCCTCCCATGGCCATCACTGCTCTCCTCACATCCTCATCTGCCCAACGTTGACTGACCAACTTACCTAACATATTCCCCAAAGGTTTTTTTTTCTGGCATGGAAATGCAAAATCGAGAACTTTCACTCTTACTTTCATATCTGAAGCTACTAAAAACAGTTTCTAAAGGAAGTATTTCGTGTGAACAATAAAGGGTGCTTGCTGTGTGTTGCATGTGTTGCAAGTAAACAAACCACATGCTCATGCACGTAAGTGGGTTTGCATGACTCAGTGTATTGATCTCCTTACACGTATCTCTGGTCAGATGCTCCTTGTTTTTCATATGGTCACACATCTTGACTTTGATTTTAAGACCTATATGACAGGGAATGCATTTTCTGTTCCAATGGGATGAAATGAAAAATCCAATGGTAGCAGTGTGGTGGTAGGAAGGTACGCGAGTGTGACTGTTTCAGTTTTAGAGAGAATGCTGTTCGTCTGAGGCCGCAGAAGCAGCACCTACCAGTATGTCGTCATTCCTGTCTGCGGGTTGCGTTTTCAAACCGCCCCAGACTAATATGACTTTGAAACTGAAAGATATTCCTTAAACCTATAACTTTTCCAATCGATAGTTCTGGTGGTCTCTTGAAACCTGAAACTCTGAAATGGCAGCAGACAGCCCCAAAACTTTGGTTTAATACTAAGCAGCAACAAACCACAAGGAAATAATTCTCCTTTGGACTTTCCTACTGTATTTTCAAATACGAGTTCTGCATTTGAACCAAATAGGTGGCTTAGGGAGGGATGGAAAACTTGTTTCATGGCACAACTTACTTTAAATAAGGGTAGTGAAACACTGGACAGGGTTGCCCTGAGAGGTAGTGGAGGCCACATCCCTGGAAACATTCAAGGCCAGGTTGGATGGGGCACTGAGCAACCTGATCTAGTTAGCAGTGTCCCTGCTCACTGCAGGGGGGTTGGACTAGATGACCTCTAGAGGTCCCTTCCAACCCAAAACATTCTATGATTCTATTCTTAATTGAATTGACTAGTGTCCCTTGGGTGTAAATGAACAACCCATATTCTTGTCTTGTTTAGTTTGAATTTCAAATAAGATGATGCTTTTCAAAGTGAAGCATCTTACTCTGAAGAGTTGCTGCATACTTACACTTACTTGTCCCCTTAAGTGGAACCAGAGCAGTATTTATTTCCTCATTTACTGGTTATCCTCTTCCTAGTGGCTCTCTGCAGGATCGGTGTCTCCAAGTTTTATTATAGCTTTTTCTTTTTTTCATTTGTGCTTCCTTAAAAAAAAGTGTGCATGCTGACTGGAGTCAAGAGGAAGACAAATTAACTTGAGCTGCTATAGGGAACTAGAAAATGAAGTGTTTCCATAACTGACAAACAGCTTGAGATGACTGGACAAGTTCCCTCTTTATTCATCTAATGTGTGCCAGTTGTTTAGCAGAATATCCCTGATAATGTGAGTGAATTGCAGGGTAAAACCCAGTTGGATGTCATCATGTGCAGTACTTAAACAAGAACACTGAGGAATTTTGTGCTTCCAAGGGAAAGAACTGTCATTGTTGTCTTCTGGTTTGTGTTACTTTAAAAGTTCCCCAAGAAAGTTTCCTCTTAGGAGGAATAATGGAGTTTATAGTTGTTTCCAGTAAGAGTGGTATATGACTGCTCTTTTCTGCTTAGGCTGAAAGCTTTTATTCTTCTCACAAATATGTTTGTTCACTGTCTGCTCGCTAATCAGCGAGACTGATGGGACATTAAAGAAACTATGGTAATGATACCGCATGGTATATAATGCCACAGCATTTACAGCTTCCAAGGCCTTTGCTCCAGGCCATCTGCTGTGAGGTATGGATAGAAGCAAGTGAAAATAGAATGGAAAAACCTTGCAAGGAGGGAAAGTAAATATATATATATACACACACACACACACTATATATGTATTTACTATATATATAGTAACACTATATATATATATTTACTATATATACACACATAGTGTTATTTTCACCGTCTTTCCTTTATATAGAGAGAAGGAAGTGTCCCACTGCTGTTTCTTAGCTAGGTGTGACTTTATGCACTAGGAAGTGAGAAGAGACACATCTGGACTAGCAAAAGATCTGGTCAGTGCAACCCGGGGTCTGGTCCTGCCCTTGAGGTAAGGTTGCTGTGGGGGATCGGTGCTGAGAAGAGACCAGTGAGCAGGATTGCTCCAGGAAATGTCAGGACAGCATTTCCCAGGGCTTTCCTCTGGGCTCTTTTCTGTTAGGCTTTTGGAGGTGCTCCCTCTGTTCTCTGGTGGACACTGCTGGTTATTTTTGGAAATCACCATCCTGAAGGTAAGTGATGTTTCTTCTGCTCTAAAGCTCCAGTGCTCTTGTCCATCTTTCTTCTAAAGCTTTGGAGGGTGGCTGTGATGTGACTGTACCAGGGAGGAAAAAAGCCCAGAGTACCTGCAGGCGTGTTTGATGCAATAAACCTCAGTTCTGTCCACTGAAATAATCACAAATTGCAGCCTCACTTCTCTGTATTTAACTCTGGTGTGTTCAGGTCCTGGTTTCTTCATTTCTCAGCAGAGCACGTGACCCCTGGTATCGCTGTCATTTTCTGTAACGTGCATCAGTGCAGGATCTTGGACCCTGTCACTAAGGAATCCTGTCTAGTATAAGGGCAAGTATAAAATAAGGGATTTTTTTTTAATAGTTCTTAAGAATGTAATTATGGAAATAGCCCCATGGACAATCAAAGGTCTTCAAAACCGGAATTCCCAAGAGCAATGCCAGGTGCTGGCTTTGGCACTGGAAGGTGAGAGAACAGTCTTTGTCCCATTTAACAGCAAAAAGCCCAAAGTTAAATATGTCACAAAGTTTACTTAAACCCAAACTATTAACATCATGAAACCTCAAGTGGGTATAAACAGCCCGTATCACAGCTGGTGTAGCCGAGCCCCCGCTGGCAGAGCGTAGTGACAGGGAAGCGAGTGAAGAAACACCTTTAGACTCCTGCCGTGTGTGGGGATGCTTTGAGGCATTGCCGATGAGAGATGAGGAGCATCGGCTCCCAATTCATCCTCCATGAGGGGGTGTGCCGGGACATGCTGGTTCTGCTGGGACGTGGCCCACAGAGCAACTGGAAGCGTTGGGCTCTACCAAAATGCCCGTGGCTAATCCTCTCGCCTCCCCCAAGGGGCCCATGCTGTAGTCCCCCCACCTGACTCTGGGGCAGCTGTAATTTTTCAGGCTGAGCGGGAGGGTTTTAGGAGGCCCCTGCCGCTTTCCTCTGCGCTGTTCTCTAAGGTCCCTGCTGCGGCGCAGCGGCGCAGGGGAGCCAGCCAGCTTTGCTGAATAGTTTAGAATTTGGACTGTGAGGCATTTCTGCTCTGTTAGCAGCCACTTTTCAGGCAGCCATGCTTCAAAATACACAGAGATGGGGCTTTCTGTTGTGCGTAGGTAACGCCCCCAGAGCCATAAGCCATATACTTTGCTATAAACTTAATTATTCTGTTCTCTGCTGAGTACCTGGACCTTTTCTATTGGGAGAGGAAAGAAGAAACAAAATGCCTGCAGAGTTGGATACAGACAGATGATGACAAGTTCAGTTATATTCTTGTGGGGAGCTTCTGCCAATAAGGCAGACCTGGTGCCAAGCTGTTTTGAGCCAGAATACCAAACTGCTGCCCCTGCCTTCAATCTCAGCCTGCACGTTCAGGGGCTTACCCTGATAGCTGGTTCCCAAGCACGTTCTGGGGACTTGTACAGACAAGGCATCAGAAGCCCAGCTCCTTTTATTTGGCTAGCTGTGGGGACAACAACATGCCCCTATGCCTGTTTTGAGGTAGAGGCGTTGCTTTGTGCTGTGAGTGCAGTCTCCTGATAACCAACTCGGTGTCAGCGGTTGATGAAACCAGGTTTTGGTGATTGGCAATATAGGGCATTTTATTTCTAGGTCAGCAGTTTATCTCTAAGCCAGGTGAGCTGTGACTAAACATTGCTTTCAATCAGGTTTAGTGTAGTCTAAGTGCAATGAGTTGGTGATCCCAGGTCTACAAGACAAAATGGCATGGAATGACTTGCATGCTGAAAGCCATCATGAAGCACTCAGATGGTGAATGAGGATCGAAACTGTTCCCGGATAGCTAGCGAGTGATCCTTTCAGACCAGGGCCAATACTGGGCATAGTGGTGTGAGCAATCTCGCTGGGTTGTGTTCTGTGTAGCTGCTCCTTGCAGCTGGGTGAGGTGTAGGATCTCTCAACAGGGCTGAATTTTTCCCTGTCTAAGGAAACAGAGACCTTTAGTCTCCAAGGCAGTTATCTGGATGCTTTTCATGGACCCTACAGTTCCCTGATAGTTTTTTAACTACCGCTCTCCTAATTCATAGTAATAAACTCTCCTAATTCATAGTAATTGCATAGATAATTAAATGAGAATGTGGCATGCAGTGGATATACATATTCATAGACTGCACCTCCGTTTCTCGTGTTTATTCTTGGGAGAATATTGTCTTCAATAAATATTAATGAAAGAAAAATGCACAATCTGATCTCGCACATGATCTGATCTCGCTCACCTTATTCGGGGGTTGTTCCAGGCAGTATGGGATTGCTGGCACTCGTACCCAAGCAGGGAATAAAAGACCTCATCCACCAGACAGCAGAGAAACTGCTTCTGTTTTATAATCACCCAGGAAGTACGCACAGGCTCTGATCTGTGCCTATATTTGGCATCCAAATATTCCTGATGTGGAATATACCACCCATGGGAAGAATGCAAGAAATGGACTAAAGTTCCCACTGACTGGGACTTATTTTCCCTTTCTAAAAAAAAAAAAAATAAATAAAATTAGGAGGGTATGAGCTTGGGATAGGATGTTCCTACTATAAAATGGTGCACAGTTCTCCAGTGAAATCATGCCAATATATACTCCTGGTTTATCCTGCTTGTAGCTAGTTCCCTTTGTATTTTTTACCTAACAGCAAGTTTTCAGTGCTTCTGGTATGCAAATTCAGAGTGTAAAGGGGAAATAAACTAAGCAGAAGTTAACAGCTTGAAACTCTATGGCCTGTGCCAGATGAAAAATTGCTCTTGTCAATGAATGTTGTTTCTGTGGCTTCAAAATGTGTGAATGTTGTGATAGGTCATGATTTCTAAGGTGCAGATTTGTTTAGCTTTTTTCACTTTACATACGTGTGTGGGTACGTATACAAATGCTGATGGGAATTTTCAATGTAAAGTATTACTGAGATTTAAGTGTGATGATCTAAACCAGTTGATGCTTTCTACTGAAATAAGCAAGTACATAAAAACTCTTTGTTGTATTGTTCATATCTGAAACTTTGTAAACTTTGAAACTCATGCTAATAGCTAAAGACAAATTGCTCAACAGTAAATATCTTTTAATATCACCATCATAGCAGTGCTCATATTGAAAAGGATACTTGAAGAAGAGGCATGCCATTGGCAAGGTGTAACAAACACTGCTCTGGAAAAACAGCTAGGCAATTTTTACTGAGCCTAAGATGTTGAAAATACTCTTTGGAAAGATAGCATACATTGTTTTTTGTGTTGGTGGACCTGTTGAGTAATCCCCCATTCTTTGATCAAGTCAAAGAGAAACTGTGTCTCAAGGTTATGGTGTAAAAAGGCTGCAAACTAAGAAATTAGGCTTTATGTGAAAGTATTGTAAGCAATGACCAGTGCCATTCCTTTTAATAGAACTTCTTTTTTTGTTCCTGAGAACAAATTAAGGTTATCTGAAGTATCTATAATGATATGAAGAGATTTCCACAAAGATAGAGTTCTCCTTTTAGAAATGCATTTTATGATACATTCCGTAATATATGTGCGGTGCAGGGCTTTTCTTCAGGAGTCTATAAGTACCTGTATTATTGGGGCAGGGAGGACGAGTAACTTTCTGAGAGCAAGGTTTGTCAGTTCAGCAGTTTTCACTCAGGTCAAGAAATCTGTAGGCATTTCTAGGCATGCTATGTTTTCTTAGTAATGGCTTTTATTTATGTGGCTGTCCTCTGAAAGGATAACCTGCAGCTAAAACCAAGGGAGATAGCTGAGAAACTAATGTCTCTTACGCACATAGCTGCGTAAAGGTTTTTTTCCCAGAGTTTGTTTTTTCTTGTTTCAGACAGGACTGGAGCAGCGTGAAAACGCTTCATTAAAACACACGTGGCTATAAAGGGGGTGTTTGCCAGAAAATTTTTGACTGTCAGATTTTGTTCACATCCCAGATGACGGTCAAGATCGACTCTTTTGTTTTATCTGATATGATTCTCCCACCCCCAAGTAACATGTTAATATTTCATCGTCCTGAAGAAACATAGTGGGTAACATTAAATATTTACATCTCTCCGCACAGTCACACGGGTGCCACCAGGATGCCTAGCTCTACATCACACATGCTCTAATTCACCCCAAACACCCACTGTTTACTAATCTTCAGCCCCCGTCTGTGCCGATAATGAGCAAGAGGAAATGGAAACAGCAGGGATTACATGCTACTGAGAAGTCCCAGTTTCCATGCCTGGTTGTAATTCTTTCAACAAACTCTTGCCGACTGTGCTCCTGCTTTGAAGTTTGAACACCTCTGTATTAGTGCTTAGCTCTGGTGATTTGGCAAACAGATTTGGAGTTGGTGGGTTGGTTGGTTGGGGTTTTTTTTGTAGTTGGATATTAGCAGCTCCACACGATGGCTTACTCATGCACTTGCACGTGTTGTGCCCGCTCGAGGTCAGGAGCGGTATGGATTGTTTTGCCCAAACACCGAGATGTTAATTGCTCATATTTGCTGGTGACAGGTACCAGATAGAAAACAGGCCCTGCCATACGCACTGTTCTCTGTGTGTGTGTAGTCTTAGCTGTACCGGTGAAGGGGGTGAATTGCCATAAAATGAATAAATAGGGGCCCATTTTTATAAGGCAAATGGTATGTGTGGGTTTTTAATGCTGGGATTCAGCATGCTCCGATAGCCTGGATCACCGTGTCCAGTATTCTCAAATGTGTGCATGTAGGGTAGTGCGTATTTCTAATCTGACCCCAAAACCTCAGAGCCCGTGCTTACCTTTTTATCCCCATAGCACAGGACAGCAAATTATTTGTGTAAATGGCTTTACAGCTGTGTCTATTACCGGCCCTCTGTAGCTCATCTGTCAGGCCACTGTGCAACTTGTTACTGCTGCTGGGGTGGTCCTTTATCCCTAAATCAAACACTGTTTGATCTCGTGGCAAGTGGAGGGGAAGTCAATTTACGGTCTTAAAAGCAACTTGTGCCATCTACAGGGTTACTGGCACATGTCTCTGTTAGGCAGCCAGTGTACATAAGGAAG
>NW_009260022.1:5253276-5258445 GCF_000687185.1 Egretta garzetta | reverse complement strand
AAAGAGATGGGTTTGTCTTGTGTATATGCAAGGTGAGATGCAGCATTAGTTACAAGCAGTTGGCTTATGATAGGAAATTACTGCCGAAAATCCTGTCGAGGCTTCGGTCTTCTGGAAGGTGCCAGTCAAGAGATTCCTCATCTGTGACAAGGGCGGAGAAATAAGTGGCTTGTTTACTAAGGCCAGAATTTATCAGGCTTCAGATGTTTCCCTTCATGTCTTAATGGTCTGTGGTCAGAGCTGACAGACCCTCTGGTGTCCGCGGCGGCTCAGCAAGCCCTGCTGCGCGAGAGCTCTGCGGACACGGCCCGTGCCCCCCGGTGTCACACAGCTGCCTTCGCTGTCCCCGCCGTGCCTCCCCCCCGGCCCCGCTGCAGGGCGCCCCAGGGTGCCCCTGCACGCCGACCCTGGCTGCAGCGATGCCCCGGGGGGCTGCTTTCCTTGGGTGTAGCTCAAAAGCGGCTGGGAGACTGCTGCGAGTTACCTGCTGGGCGAACAAATTCCTCCTGTCTTGAGCGTCCTGGCGTATCTGGGGGGACACAAAAGTACATTTGCCCCACCGGCAGCTCCCAAGCACAGCTCTGGCGCGGTCCAACATAGGTGGCTAGAGCCGCACGCGGCCGTTGACACATTAAAAAGTGACTTTGTAAACGCAGCCCCTTCTTAAAATGGAGAGCAATAACCCGCCTCTTGTGAGGGACTCGGGCTGCCTGAAAGCCCCTGGGCGAGCAGCTGGGGGAGGACAAAGAGGCAGTGTGCTGCGAGCAAACATGGCCGCTTCCTGAACTCTTCAACTTCCCCTCGGCACCTCTGAAGCTTGGGGTCCGGCGTATCGGGTCTCTGCACGCTTGCCGAGGGGAAAACACTTAAGCTGCGTGCGCCTCGCAGTGCTCGCAAGTGTCTTCCAGTGTAAATAATACCTTGGCCATTTGGCCCAAAACTTTAAATGGGGGCAGAGCAGGTGCATCTGCAGACATGTGTTTGCACATGCACGCCTGCTACGACCGCAGGAGCGCAGGCGTGCGTGCACGAGTAGGCGCGTGTGCACCAGAAAGAGCCTGATGCAGAAGCATCCATTTTGTTGATTAGTCTTTTTTTTTTTTTTCAGTCATGCATATATTTCCTTTTGTGTGGGTATCCTCCCTATGTTTACACTTAAAATACTTGCATCTCGCATTAGATGGGTGTGATTTGTGCAATACTTAGCTGCTGAAGTTCCTTGAATGGGAAAGGTTTGTGCCAGTCTCACCTTGTCAGCCTGAACGGATCCTCTCCTTTCCTGAGTTTGTCCCCTTTATCCAGCAACTTTTTATACTGTGTCTGCCAACTTCCAGGGGAGGTGGGATTAGCCTTGCGCAGTTACTCTCGCATAAGCACAGAACTTGGCAGCCGGCAACCCCAGCAGCGGGCACATGCCGCTCTGCCTGAGAAATCCTGTTTGTTGCTCTCTTTGCCAGAGGTCACTCCTCCCGCACCTCTCTGTGTAGGAGGGATCCTCAAAACCATTGCCAGTCGATTTCCAGTGGGATCAGTCAGATTAACTCACCGGTAAAGATTATTGGGGGCTAATTTCACTTGTTTGATAGTAGCAAAGTAGTGAGCGTGGTAGGAAGGCCCGAGGCAGCAGACAGAGAGGTAGTCCCTGGCTGGTGGTCACCGGGAGGCTGCTCACAACACTGACGTCTTCATCTGGCACAGTTTAATTTAAAAGGTGACATTTTTAGTGGAAACCTCTTAATTTACATAGAAGTTACATAGGATGCATCGACCAATGGGCAAAGCAGCGGCTCCCATTGGTTTGCTCTGGGCCTCTCGCTGTAAGCTGTGGTTTTGTGTTACAGCCTGGGTAGAAGCAGAGCCAGCTTCGTGTGAGCAGTTGTCCCCTGCTGCCTGAGAGTGAGAACAAGAAAAAAAAAAAAACTAATCAACTTTTGAACACTAGATCAGTTCCTCAATACGGTCCACGGCACAGGCTGTGGAACCACTGTGCCCACACACCTGAGAGTGCCATGGGGCATGGTGGGAACAATGAACGGCGGTGGGATGACAGCCATAAACGAGCATCGCTGCTGAAAGCTTTGCATCTCAAATGTGCAGCATCCCTGTCTGTCTGTTGGCTCTCTTCCTGCCTCCAGGTTCTTCATGCCTGTGCTTAGGTGCAGCTAAGTTCAACCAGTGCCCCAGCACAGCTATTTGCAATCAGTGTCACGGGGAACCCCTCTGGCTGTGTAACCCATCCGCCTTCACTCAGTCCTTGCCAGGCATTGGCTTGTTGTTATTTCAGCTCTCACTAAATAAAGGGACATTTAATTGATCTCTGCCCCCCACACCTTTAGCCTAATTGAATAATTGAAGGGTGTTTAACATGCTCCACAAGGAGCATCTTCCAGTAGAGCAGTATCTCCTTGCTGACCCTGGTGAGACCATTCTGCCTCTCTTCTGACATGGTAGTCTTCAAATTTTATCTCTAGGCTGTGTCAGTGTTTCTGGTGTTGGTACCACTTAGAATTAGATTGCCTTTCTAAAATTCACGTTTTTTTTTAAAAAAAAAAAAAAAAAAGAAATTCTGCTAAAGCACCACCTATTGACTAATCATGTAAGCATACCCTTCTAATCCAGGAGTTGGCTGTCCTTCCTTCTGTGGTGTATGTTCAGGCCTGTTTGTCCCATCACTAAATGACAATATCTGGATGCACGCTGCTACAACTGAGAAGAGAACCGCTACTCTTCTGAAGTCATAAACTATTTTTCGTAGGACTACAACTCCTGTGAAAGCTGTTTGCTGTGTTCAGATGAAAAATATTTCTGAAAATTGCAGATAACTGCATCTATTCGAATAGGTTAATTCATTACTGCTCTGAAAATTTGATAAACAAATATCCTTGAACTGAAATTTCCCACGCCTGCAGCGTAATTGCGTTCTCCACTGCTGTGTTTGTTTCCTCTTTAAAAGAAGGGAGGGGACACACACTGACATACTGCAACAGAATCACATTCAGCGTTTGGTGTTAATGCAAATAAATTGTACAAAAAGATCCATTGAATCATGGAGTGACTCAGAAGGCCCTAGATGAGGGCTCTTTGGCTGTGCAGAAATGTCAGTAGTTCAGCATGGGAGCAGAAAGCTCTTAAACACACTGCGAGGGACAGCTAGTTTCTTCATCTGGTTTTAAGAAGTAAGGCAGAGCGAGCCTAGCAAGGTGCGGTGAGGAAGTGTGGTGTCACATGCCGCTCCACAGGAAACGAGATTGAAGCTGCTGGGGAAGTTCAGAACCGGGTGACCTCCAACGGACTCAAATGGCACAGGTTGGTCCTCTTAAAATGTCTCTTTAAACCATCCTACAGCGGTTCTGCATGCATATTTCCATATGCTTCTGATGGAGGTGGATAAGAAGTGGTCTGTGTAACCGCCTGGGTTAGCAGGTAGCGAGCAGCTTGGGCTTTTGGAGCAGGACCTTACGGGGCAAAAATAGGAAGCTCCTCCATGAGTTAGCCCGGGTTTGTGAGAAGCTTGGAGCCCGCCTTGCTGCACAGCAGCAGCGTGGACCTGAGTCGCGTTGGAAGCGTGAATGACATTTCCGTCATGTTAAGACTTTCTTGTAATGGGCAAAAGGTCTGGATTTTTAACAGAAGTGTTCAGTGTTAATAAATAGCAGAAAGTGCTTTTCCAAGCACAGGTTAAAACTATTGACCGTAGTGAGAACTTCACTTTGTTTGCTTTGGCTGAACTGAGTATTTAGCTGTTCTGTTTGATTTTATTGGTATAGGCTCTTGTTAAGGTTTTCTCATGTTCCTGGTGATTTCTATTGAGAAATTCCAGCCCAGCTTTTCTGTGCAGGAGGCCTTTGGCTTGGGAATGCGCTGTTATCATCAATGAAAGGGCACCAGTTTGGTGCTGGAGAACTTGGAGCTCTCAGAGGGAGGCCATTTGATGGGATGTATGTTTTGTAGTCCTACATAATTTTTAAATATTACCAGATAATTGTGATTAATTAAGAATTTCGAATGCAAAGTCAGAGTGAAAGTTCAAAAGAAAAATAAACTTCAGGATGATCAAATGTAGAATATAATAGGAGTGCTTCATGGAATCAGAACTAAAATTAAATCCCAGTGCACATGGTGCCAGGAGAGCACGGGGGGGAGAGGAGGTGGCGGCTGCGCAGCCTGTGCTGGTCGGTCGAAGGCAAAGGCGCCCGCTCCGTGCGGAGGCTCCCTGGCTCGCTAGGCAAGGTCACAGCTTGCCAGGCGGAGGGGCTTGGGCATTGGAAGCGGTCGTGATCGAGCACGAAATGCAGTGGTTGGGGATGGCGATTGCTGTACCAAGGGCACGCCAAAGATTAAAATCAGAGATTTGAGTGTCAGGCAAATATTCCTGAAACTGTCTATACTTCTCAAATCTTTAAAAGAAAAAATATTTTCCCTGAATCTGTAGAAAAACAGACTTGAGTTGCACCGCTGTTTCAGCATCACCTAGCGCATTCATCCTGATCTCAGCATAAAAACACCTACGTAAAATGAACACAGCAGCTCAGGAAGGACCCGGCTGTGCGAGCGGGGAAGTCCTGGCCACCTCCTTCCTGGAGAGGGGGATGCTGGGTCTGGCTCTGCCACGGGGCGCTGAGGGTCTCAGCAATTTGGGAATAACGGGGCCCTCGTTTTGGCAGTTTACAGCTCTGCAGCTCTCGCTGTCTGCAGCCTTGCAAAGCTTGCTCTTTGGTTTTGAGCTTTGGAGTTTCACACACGGAAAGCTCTGGCCTTAGCTGGGCTTCTCTGCTGCTGTAAAACTGGCAAGTTTTGCAAAGAGTGCCAGAGTTCTGCCCAAAATCAGCCTTTCTGCTTTGTTAGGGTTTATAGCCTTCACCAGAACACTGTGAAACTCAACTCTGTTTAACTAAGAACGTGATTTAAAAGCAATTTACTAAAATCCCACTGCAGACATTTTCATTTCAGCCTAATCCTGCCTTATAGCAGCTCATCTCAAATAGATTAGGAGTTGTTTTAAGATAAATATAATGGCTTGTAAATAATGTATTTGAGCCTCCATGCAGTGGTTTGTGCCAGGCATTTGAAATTGAATTAATAAATCGATACACTTTCCTAAATAAATAAAGCCTAACACTTTTACTCTGCTACCAGGAGTGAGCACAGACAACCAGGACTGAAAGAGCA
>NW_009260022.1:5248367-5253189 GCF_000687185.1 Egretta garzetta | reverse complement strand
TTCCCTAACAAATTAAAACGAAAATATGCAAAAAGTGGAAAGGGAATAAAGAGTACAGACTAAACAAAAGGAAATAAATATGGATTGGAATGAGAGAGAAGGAAACCAAAAAAAGAAAATAGTAAAAAAAATGGAACCAGATGGGGAGAAATTCAGTGCTCAGGAAAAAAACCCTCCTCTTTCACCGCACTTCAGAAGGAAGGGAGAATGCATGTATGTGCTTGCACATATTCATAGCATCTATGGAAGAAAAATTAGATTTTTTTTTTTAAAGTGTTTATTTAAAAATCTTTCCCTTGAGGAGTATTAAGTGTAAAAGTTTGTAGGTTTGAGAGAGCTTCAAAGTTAGATGAAAGCAACTTTAAAGTATCCTTAATTCTGCAAACAAACAGAATCGAGCACTCAAAATGCCACTTCCAATCGCTGGCCAGTTTTGCTCCCCAGAAGCTACTCAGCTGCACAGTTCTGTTGATTTTGTGTCTGCTGTGCGCTTGGATCTGCAACACAGGGTTGTCCTACTCTCTGTAAGGGAAAAAAATAGGAGTTAAGATGTGCAACACCAACTAATGCAAAGCTGAACTGCATAGGCCAGCTTCAGAGAGTTCATAGCAGGATCCCCTTGCGGGTTTCATTTCGCCACATTGCGAGCGTACACAAAGCTTTCATACCAGGGAGGGACTGGAGTCTTGAGACTTTGATCTCTAAATAGAAGTAAATCCATAAAAACCTGAATGGTTCTTATATTTTGTTTTAAAATTACTTGATTGTCAAAGACATTTTGTTCTCTTAATATTAAATACATCAAATGGACAAGGGTGTCTTTTGCTGGGACATTATTTGCTGCACATCTCTGTCACGTCTTGCTGGCTGTTCCCTTCTTCCCCCCCTTGAATGCAAGTTCTGCAAATCATTTCTGTAATTAGCTGTTAAAAGCATCTAGCAGTTGAAGGAGGTTGGTTTTACTTTTGTTTAGTTGATTTGTTTCAGCTTTTGCATGCATTTTTCTCTAGCCTAAACTATAGAAACCTCCCTACTACAAAGTTGGTCGGTGAACCATGGCTCTTGCAAGAGGAGCAACTGTAGCAGTGGGTAACTCCCTTCAGTCTTACACCACATTCATCCACACATGTTTTTAGGCTTTTCTGCTTTCATTCTACCATTTATATTGGCTTTTACTACGTTATACTGAAGTCAGGGGAATTACCTTAAATTTGTCTGAGAACAAATTAGGCCCTTTGGCCTCAGGGACTGATAAGGCCAGCACAGCCAGGGTGCTTTCCTGTTCTGATTCCTCTTCAGATGGTAGTGGAGTCCTCTTTACATGCAGCCAGTTTCTCATGCACAATTTCTACTTACGCAAGGAGATGCGTGATAGATACGTACCCCGGCTCTGTGGTCCCCAATGTTTCGGTTTCGCAATTAATAGTTCTTTTTTTTTTTTTTTTTTTTTTTCTTCCTTACAGGAATGTGCAACCTGGGAAATGTTATTGCGATCTAATTAACTTCAGCAAGTGCATTCTGGACTGAACTTGCCAGGCCTCCTATTCTGTGCGAGCATCTCTCCTGCTGGTGAGGAGGTACAGAGCCCGCTGGTTTTGCACAGGGAGAGGGGCGGGAGTGGGGAGGAGTCACTGGGTGAGCAGCAGCGTGGGGAAAGACAGCTCCGGCGTGTGTCATCCCTGGCCTGTAACAGTGAGAAGGCATAGAGCCATCTCCCGTCTTGATTTGCAGTTTGACAGTACAGGAGTCATTCTTCTCCAGGGCAGGATTAATGGCAATGCCAGTTTACTGACATGTTGTGATGTGCCACACCTTTCCTAATATCAGATTTAGGTGCCTTAGGTTATGTCAAATTTTCTGCCAAATCCACAAACTTTTAACACGTGCAGCAGGGTTTTTTTCATTCTAGTAGCACAGGGCTAACAGTGGAGGGATTTAAGACTTCACGAGTAGGACAGGAGACCTAAGATCTGATTTGACCAAGCACTGTGAATTCATGGTTGTCCTGACTTAAGGGAAATGCTGTTACACTTGAAAACTGCATATTGAAGGCTGCAATGTTCACAGTTTGGTGCTAATGAACAGAAACAGTATGAAAAGGTCCACTGAGACACATAGTGAATCAGAGAGAAAGAAATAACAGCGAGTTAACTTTTTAATTTCTTGTTCATTGCGGCAGAGGCTCAAGCAGAAGGCGTGTGCTGTAGATAGGCTGCAATGTGCTGACCTAGCGCTGGTGCAGTCCAACAAATCAAATCACAGAATCGCAAGGGTTGGAAGGGACCTCGGGAGATCATCTAGTCCAACCCCCCTGCTAAATCTTATTTCCTACCTCAAATGCACTGTGTTGTGAGCCACCACATCGTGTTGTGGCTGTGGCTTCTTTGCGTTTAGTGGGCCAGGTAGAAACTGATACTGGGAGGGTCCCAGAGTCGCTTGGGATTTTGGTTCTCTGTAGACATGAGCACAAAACCATTGTGGGCTGCTTTTGATAGGGTCTATTGCTGGGCCACGTGGGTTGATGCTTTGGTGTAGTTTCAGCAGTGCGCTTGCTTTGGAAACCACAGTCTGGAGAAGTCTGGGTGCCGGGCTTGGGAGATGCGAGAGGGAAGAGTTCACCCTAGGAGCAGACAAACGTCTCACTTCATTCGTGGCTCCGCAACTCATACCGAGCACGATGAACTGCTGCCAGGATAAGGACTGGTGCGAAGCCTAATATTTGGAGAGTTACTCCACATTACAGGACCAAAAAAGATGGTACCAGTGTGTGATCGGTAGCCAAACACACCTGTTTGGCCACTGTGGGTTA
The DNA here is from genome assembly GCF_000687185.1 of Egretta garzetta. NCBI lineage: Eukaryota > Metazoa > Chordata > Aves > Pelecaniformes > Ardeidae > Egretta > Egretta garzetta. The sequence goes on along the minus strand of NW_009260022.1, from coordinate 5,250,380 downwards.
GGAAGGGTGGCCTGTTTGCAAGAGGGAGACTTGCATATAGGGAAAATATGAGTATTTTTACATTGACATGTATATTTTGTTTCAAGTTAGTAAATTGGATGCTTCAAAAGAATATACAACTCAATACTAAGATAAAGATGGTGAATTGTGTCACCCTCACCCATTTCAAATATGTGGGATTATGGAATGTCCTAGGAACAGCAGCAATGGGGAGAGACAGACCAAATACAGCTGGTGAGGAAAAACTGGAGGAAATACGATTGCTCAGCCTAAAGAAGAGAAGATGAAAGAGGCATGTAAACAGTTTTCAAATTGCCGTGAAGAGGACAGGAGTAAATTATTCCGCATTTCAGTTGTAAATGGGATGAGAAGTAGCAAATGAAATCACAGCAAAGGAGGTTTAGATTAGGTACTGGGAAAAGCTTCATTAGCTGTAAGGCTAATGAAGTAGATGGCTGAGGGATATTGCAGAATTTCCATCACTGGAGATTTTTAGGGAGAGAAGAGATAAATACTTGCCAGGAATGATATAGTGACTCAGGGGAAGGGTAGATGCCCTCTTCCAGCCCTGCTGTCTGTTGTTCTGTATTTCAGTCTCCTTGTTGACAGTGACTTTAAATTTTTCTGGTTATTGATGAAAGCTGAATAGTTACTTTAAAGGCAATAAACACTTCTGTATGTATGGTACAGTATGTCCCGTACTCCAGTTTTCAGGGAGGAAAGGTGACTTGCTGTTCTTGAGTTTCCCAAGGAGATTTTGCTCTTCTAATTTGGGAGTCAACAGATCAGATAAGTGCATGATACTGTGCACTGTGGGAAAGCATCGAGTTGTTATCATTAGCAGCTGGCAAGGTAAGGACCAGGTCTGCTCCCGGCGTAAGAAGGAGACCCGAAAAGGCAGGCTGTGCTGCTTTCTCAGGTGAGCAGTTGTGGGAAGACAGAAAACTGCTCATTTTTATCCTGGATCTCAAAGCTCTGGTACTAACAGCAAACTTCAAATGCACGCTGGACGTGCAAAACCAGTCTGGTCTGCATTGAACAGCATTTCCTATAGCAGGCTTTGATGGATCAGGGCTCACCTGAAGCAGTGTTTGGCTGCAGAGCTCAGGCTTTGCCCACCAGCAGCCCGGGTGCTGCCATACCCCTCCTGCGCAGGAGCGGGGATTTTTCTCTGTGCGGTGGTGCCTGGACCAGCAGTGCCTGTAACCCGTCCCTCTGTCAGCCAGCCTGCTTAGAAGGGCCTTGGCAGATCCAGAAGAAAACAGTGATCCTTGCACAATTATTTATTTGAGGACTGCCGGTCATCAGGACTGCAGTTTAAGAGAGAAAGTAGACTTCGTGAGAGTAATAACGTCTTACGACCTGATAAAACCAACGCAAAGCTTCCTGCCAGCTGTGGGTTTGATCCAGATACAACCACTTTCTCAGTTCGGAAGAAGTTTTCTTTTTATCTGGAAGCTGGTGGCCTCAGGTTTGAAGTGGTTCTTAACTGTCCATTTAATTACCAATTCTGGTTTTGAAAGCAGAGATGTTAGGAGTTGTATTTCAGTCTGCCATATGCTAAACTTAGTCTTCAAACTTACTTAAAATAAACCCATGCAAGCTAACCAAGCTGTTCAGCCAGTTTGATCAAAGTTTCGGCCGTATTTACAGGATTTAGCAGATGTGGTGCTAACTTTAGCCAGGGTTTAACAACTGTGACAACCACTCTTATTACAAAGAAATTAAAGGGGAAATTGGCTGCCACCCTCCAATACCTGCTGTTTCAGGGCACCTGCACTGAGCACTCCAGCCTGTGGTGACTGATTTGTTTTCTCCTCTGAGCTTCTGGTAGATTGGCATTAGCAAGGACAAACTTGAGCAGTCCTGTGGAGTAATAGGACTTGCCGATGAACGTGCTGAAGAGGAAACGCAAGTGTTGAATGATGGTATGTGGCTGCTTTTGGTTTTGTGGGTATGTTTTTTCATGGCAGTAGTATGCCATACATGCTGCTTTTTTTTTTTTTTTTTTTT
>NW_009260022.1:5226000-5248273 GCF_000687185.1 Egretta garzetta | reverse complement strand
TTTTTTTTTTTTTTTTTTTTTTTTAGATTAAACAGCACCAAACTACTACTTTTTATGCAAAAAGTTGCATTTGGAATACCAGCAGGAGCTCGGCTAGACCTGCTGTCTTGCGTGGAGGCAAATAACCTCCAAAACCAGCAGCTCCCTGGGGTCCCAATGAGTTCCTGCATGGCCTATGGAGCCTGCCAACTAAAACAAGGTGCGATGCTGGCTGGGCACCACTTCCAAAAACCTGGTGGGAACCAGGAGCCGCTGCCATCCCCAGAGCAGCAGGCTGGGCTACCTTGCCTCCTCTCGAGCAATGGCTTGCAGCTCCCACCAAGTTCAGGCAAGATGTGGATTTGTCCCTCTAGTACATTCACCTGCCTAGCCCGTCCGCCCGGGTCTGACTGACCTGCGCAGTCAGCTAGATATGACCTCATGTGTGATGTCACTACAGTCCCCTGAGCCCCCTGGTAAACCCATGCCCTCCAGGGCAGGCACCAACATGGCACATTGCCTTTGACTACACCTGCTGCGTGGAAACACTTGGTTGTTAAAGGTCATGGAAAATGGTTGGAGATACAAATATTTAAAATAAAATGCAGATAACTGAATGGCATCTCTTTCTTTTAATTGACAATGACTTGGGCAAATGCTCTCTTTTAATGTGCATGGACTCAAGCACCTTAGCAAGTAGAAGCTGGGGGGTGCTGCAAGTTTCCACGGGGTCCAGCCCGGGTTGCTGCAAAAGACACTGCGGCTGCGCTGTATTTCTTCTCAGGAAGGCAACATGCCTCCCCTTTGCATAGGGGAAGATTGACTAGTTCTTGTGTAGAAAGACTTTGCCCTGCCTATTTTTTTGGCAGAATCTATTAATAATCATTCTTTCCAGTGTCTCTTCCTCACTCGCTAGCTAAGTACTTGCCATGTGCAGCTGTAAAAAGTTGTTTCCAAAGAGAAAAAAATTGGAGCAAAGACTTCTGTAATCGGAGACATGGAGGAAAGCAGAAGGGCGTTTTCACTTTGTTGTCTTTGGTTGCTTTTGGTTTGATTTGTGCCATGCTTTAAACTAGTCCCCTTTACAGGACTTTGGGCCCCCTTGCTTGTCCTCATCTGTGTCCTCCCAGTGCCAGCTCTAGCGGCACCGGCTGGCCCCGTGCCCCTCCTGGTGCCAGATGACGATCAAGGCTGTCACAAGTCAGTAAGAGAGCCCTGTGCTGGGTCAGCAGTGCCGTGTCAGTACACCAGGCTAGGAAGACATAAGCCTCTTCTATAAACCGAAATCTGTAGGATTTCAATGCCTAAGTTGGAAAATTTCTATTTGGATACCAAAGTTAATGATAGCAGTTATAGTTTTTCAGGACTTTTTTATTGAAAAGCTTTTCTAATTAAAACCATCAGTTTATCAAAACTTTTTTTTTTCCTGAGATTGAAGGTGAATTTGGTACAAAATTTAAATTTCAGAAATTAGAAAGTTTTAAAATAATATTTTAAAATAAATTTAAAGTACCTCAAGCAAATGTAGGCTCTGCTGAAATTGGCACTCCTAAGAACAAAAAAGTAAAATTTCAGTTTTGTTAAATTGAAATTATTTTTTTTTTAATCTTGATTGAAATAGAAATCTCTTCATGTCTCAAACTTTGACAGGACATAAAATTAGTTTCCTCACTTCTCTTTGTTGTTGGTTTGTTTTTTTAATCCCAAACCCACATTATTAAATCCTGTAGTATACCAACATACACAAATTTTAGTGCCTCTCCAGGTAGAACAGGGAATCTAAATTACTAGACTTAGTCTTTAATGTAACATTAGAATTGCTTTGAGTCTAAAAGAACCACAGACTGGTGCAAAACAGAACTTGTACCTCGCCATACATTAGGTAATTGCCAAGATAAGTTGAGAAGGATATTTCATAAATGAAATCTTCAGAAAGTATCTTTAAATATAGGGCTTTCAACTGGACAATGAAAACATTAGATTACATATGGACAGCTTAACTGTGTGCCCTTACCATGGGTGTTTAGATTGGCATCCTCTGCTGCAGATGTGTACTGTGTTCTCGGATGTGTATGTGCAAATTTCATTATCCCAATATCAAGGCTGAGTCTTCAATTAAAGTGCCAGACGTAAAACCTGGATCCTCTGTTTCAATGTTATCTCACCTATATTTCATAAATATCAAGTGCTACTGCAAAAGTAGACAAAATGCTGAGATGTATGTAAAAATGGCTTTACAAAGCTATTTTGAGTTGAATTTTTGTTGTGGCTCTAGTAAATGAAATGTAATTGTGGTTGGTCAATACTCTCATCTCTGCTTAGCTTATAATGGTATAAATATGAAGAATATTAGTATTGCCTGGATTTTACTCTTTGCATTTTGGCAGGGTTTTTATGACATAATTGAAACATCTCTTAGCTGTACCTTTCTTTTCCAAGTGACTTTTGACATTTTTTCTTGCCAAAAGGCAGCACTGGAAATACTTAACAGAAAAATTCATCCTTGTATTACTCAGGATGTTTTCCAGATTGGACCAAATGGAAATTGTCGGTGATAGGGACAGCGTATGAGCACCGCGGGTGACTTGCACAAATGCAGATTCAGATGCTGAAGGCTAAGGTCTCTCCTGTCATGCATGGAGAGTTTTTCAGTGCTTTGTGGATTAGAGCTTCACTGCTTTGCAAAGAGCAGAACTAAATCCAGACGGAGCAGAATTTCAGGTCTGTCCTTCCACCACTCCAGCCCTGAGCCAGCAGCCACTTAGGCCATCAGGCTCCCTGCCTGGGGATCTCTCCAAACACCAGTCCACCAGTTCCACCTCCCTCACGTGGTTTCAATTCACAGGGCTGATCTAGAGCTCATCTCCAGGCTGGCCAAAGAGTGAGGGTGTCTCCAAGCACCCCAACCTGCCTTTGCTCCTCTACCCATCCCTCCGGTTGGCCCCTGGCTTGGAGGTGACCTTATGCAGGGCATTCCCCAAACCACTAATTTGCTCTGGAGCTGCTCTTCCCAAGAAGCGAGCCTAGAGCAGGAGATCCTGTGCAGGATTTCTGTACATATTTCCATTAAGTAGCAATTCACTTCATCCAGTCTTGGAGGCGGGGAAGTGCTGGTCAGCTCAGAATAAGGCATGTGATGGATTCAGTGGTTCACCTTCATCTTCATTGCTGGTAGCCTGCTTTCGCCCTAGAGCTTCAACTGGCAGCCCTCATAATTTATCATAGAGATTTGCATTACTACTTTTGCACTATATCTTCCTCTGGTAGAAGATTCTGTAGGTCTGGAGTGAAACTAGAGCAGTTCTTATCAGCTAAGGACAGCTGGTACTTTTTTTTTTTTACTTTTATTAAAAAGTTAGACTTTTAAAATTAAGCTTTTCTTGCTGTAGTAATAAAGGCGGTGGATCAACACAGTTAACACGTGTATGTTATAAGATCTATGGTTTTTGAAATAGAGAAAAAGATAGTCTGATTTAGATTTTTTTTTTTTATATGATACAAAGAACCAAACAATAGAGTGAACATGGCAACTTTCAATCTACTTAATGGTTATCTGGTCTGTTAGTTTTGTACAAGCCATCTAAAGATAGCTTTTGACTTGTCTTAATGGACAATTTTTAATATCACTCATGTATTGCTTCCTCTATGTCTCTGAAGTAAGTTGCAGGAGAATTTTCTTGCTGGATTTCAACCAGGCAAATAATCTGATGGTTCAGGAACATAACATTTTGGACTTGTTTTTAATATGGATTAGAACAAGACATCATTTGCCAGCACTACCAGGGTATTAGGTGATCATGTAAATTCACATGTGAAATAATGTGTTTCCAGTAACAGCGTCACTTTTCTTTGTTGTTTTTAAATGAATCTGTTTCAAACCAAAATATGTATGGTAGGATATTTAAGATAAACATGAATCTCTTATCCTTAATTCACCTTGGGTTTTGGCATTGGCTTTTTTTTTTTATTATTGCTTTGGACACAGTTTCTAAAGTTTTGTAGACCCTTTTGAAAATATGATCACCTTTTGGCCACAGTATCTGAGTAGCCTGGGGTGAGCTAAGGTTGGCTCCAACACGAAGAAGGGGCGATTGAAGTCCTGGTGTTTGGGGAGGGGAGGTGTTGTTTGCTGAAGCAGACCCTCTGTTTGTTTCAGATTACTTTTTGCCTACTCTTTGCCCTCCCCCTTATTATTTCCATCCTGATTTTAAAATCTCTTCCACAGATTTGTTTTTATATTGCTGAGAACCTTTAAAAATAATTACTGAAACCATAGCAGCCCATCTGAAAGCTTTCTGAGTCGCAGTATGAACTACACGGCAGGCCAAACCTCAGAGGGCAGAGGCCCTCTTCCAAGCGAGCAAGAGCGGATGCTGCGAGTTGCTTTGATTGCTTGTGCAAATGGACACTCTGTTGTCCAGCTCCCTGCATCTGCGGGTACCCAGCATACCTTGCCCAGCTTCACATACATCAGGGTTTTGGGGCTTTGAAAGTGATACTCATTTTCAATTACCGTGAGCTAGTTACTACATAAATTATGTGAGAGAGAGTTTCATTTTGTAGCTATTCTCAGAGGAAGATCTATGATAAAATACCAGTCACAGAAAATACTAAAAACTCTTTAAGTATGCAAAGTTATGGTATATTTTGTGTATATTCATTTATACCTCAGTGAGCTGAAAATTTTCCATTGCTTTATTTGCAAACTTGCATCAATTCCTTTGGGAATGTGAGTTATAAAAAAGTAATTGTTTTATAACAGCCCAGCAGAGTCTACAAAGAACTTAACTTTCCCTGGCCGTGTTACTGAAATAAGCATTTAAATGGCATTTTGAATGCTATTTTATAGCTTTTTTGCGTCAGAGGTCAGAGAAGGTTTGCGAACACAGGGGATACAAGTCATATGCAGAATGCGTCCTCGTTTAGTATCTAGTCAGTTTGTAAGGTCTGACATTAGTTTCTGTTCAGTTTGTGGTCTATGAGCAGGGCACAGAGGGAAAGTTACGGGGAGTTTTTCAGTAGGTCGTGGTCCTTTGAGACAGATGACGTTGTATCTTGCCAGTTGCTCTCCCCAGGTTCATGAAGCAAGGTGCCAGCAGGGCCGAACACAAGTGATGGCATCTCTGTGCAGACTGTGGCTGTGGTCCTTTCCCCACCAGCCTTCTGCATCCAAAAGATGGTGTCGTGAGAGCCAACGCTAGCCTTGGTTGCTGAACATGGCACTCCTCAAATTCATTGCTTATGAGCAAATATCATTTGGTGTCCCACAAATGATCTGGTTTAATGGCTAACCCCAAGCTACAGTGCAAATCCATGCACAGCAGAGAACATCAAGGGACTTAGCGGGCTGCACTCTTCTTAATCTTTAAATCTGGTCATCCCAAATAATTCACACACTTTCAGCAAAGCCATAAGGTACAATGGGTCTCATCCAGCCCCCTGTGAAAACTGGCCTGAGCCTTTCCACAAACTCTAATGAGAGTAAAATCAGACTCTCCATCTCCACCCATTTTAGTGGAGGTTTGGAGTCTCGGCACTTTGCAGCCTCAAATCATCCAAAATTAACTTTCGGAATGGAAAATAAGATTTTTTTTTTTATTTTTTTTCTTTTTAATTAAAATCTCTACCAGACCTGGTTGCCTCTTTCTCACAAAACTGATTTATGGGGCTTGCCGCACTGAACCAAGGCTTTTACTGACAGTAACCTGGCTTAGAGGTGGTGTTCATTTTCCTGAACTGTCTTTGGCAGAGCAGGCTGCCTTACATTATGCAGATGGGGGGCTGGGTTTTGTTTTGTTTTTCCCACACTCTGGGCAGATCAGTCTTTGATTGCTCCTCTAATGACAGGTATTCAAGTGACTCTCTAATTCATGTCGACACCTGGGCTGTAAAAACTCTAACGCACTCTTGCTTGTGTAGTTGCTCTTTCCCCGCTGACTGCCAGGGCCACTGAACTTTTTATATGGGCTTTTGATGTGAAATCTGAACTAATCTCTGTGCGCTGTAGTTTTTCAACATTCTTATAGGAATATTTACAATTTGCAATATTTACAAGGGAGAGGGATTGGGAAATGGTGGTTTAAATTCATTCCACATGTCTGGCCCTTACATGCCTCAGATTACCCCCTTAGAGGTAGTCGCTATTTTAATATTATTTTATAGATGCTGGCTTTAGTAGACCGTCACAGTTCATGGCTGGTTTAGTAAGATGTAGTTGATTGTGACGAAGAAAACACTTCATGTTAAAAAAGCCTATTTGAATGCTGAAGCAAATTGAATTCTAAACCTACGCCTACTTGAGAACTTTTAGTTAATCTGTGTCCAAGATCCTTGATCCTTTTCTGTATGCCTTCATTATAGTAAAATGCTTTCAACTGCAGCTTCGTGTCACCCTGTTGGTCAGAAGAGAAGGGTAAATGGAGACAGCTTCAGCAATGGCGTTACACAGGCCACATTGTTATTAGTTTAGCACCCTGGGCATGGAGAGGATGCGGCGTGAGGTGTCCCAGAGTTACCACGATGTAACCTGTGGCACCAAACAGGCTCTCTTCATCCCACCCTCGGGATTTGCAGAGGGAAGCCCCTCTCCTTAAAACCACTGCTGTGAAGGGGCCCCGCGGCACGCTGGTGGGCAGCTGTGGAAGTCCACCAGCAAAATCCCAGCACTCACTCACCAAATTTGGTTCCTATGACTTCTTTCCTCGCTTGGCTGAAGGTTGCAACAGCCCAAGTGTCAAAAAAAACCCCATTCAGACTGATTTCTGATACTTTTTGGCCTGTTATACCATAAAACAGTGGAGAGAAGGGAAAAAAAAAAAATCCTCCAAACTTCTGTCAGTTTGATTCAAATCGCAGAATTGCTTTCATGCTGCACAAAGCAAACAAGTGGTGAGACCTCTAACATCCTTTAAAAAAAAAAATAATAATATGGAGCAATAGGTGGAAAGGCAAAAGGCAGGGACACTAATGTGCACAAAAGTTATTTTCCCATGGTAACAAGCTGGGGGCTCCGAGGGCCAGCCTGTGCCTTTCCGCCTCTGGGTCACCAGGTGTGGGATGAGGGAAGTGTCCCTTCCCTCTGCCCAGGCTGCCTGCCAGCCTCAGGCCACGAATGACCCTGTCTGGTCAGAGAGCGGAGCCATGGCTGTGCTGTGAGGTTAAGCTGGTGGAAAAAGTCCCATTCTTCAGGACTTCTTCCAACTTAATGCAATGCTTTTTGTTCTGATTTAGGACTGAATAAGCTGGAGGCAATAGTCAGAAATCCTTAATTTCCGAACTAGCCTGTACACCCTACCAACAGCTCCTAGAGCTTAAGACGGCTCAAGTTTGGGGGAGAAAGCTGTGCAGTGAAACGCATGCTGCTGAACGGCCACATGACGCTGAGTGATCACCTCTGCGGTAATAAGACACTGGAAAAAAGCAGCCCCGTTGGAGAGAAGCTCTTGGGCTACGTATTAGGAACAGTATTTTGTGAACACAAAATGTTCACAAGGAGGAACAGGCAAGGGAGTAAGATGGAAAGAGACATCAGGTCCTTGTTGCCCTGAGTACGTTGTCCCTATGAGGAGAGGTTGTCCCTACAGCCCCTCCAGAGCACCGTAACAGGGGTCCCTTTCTTTAGGGCAGCATGCTTGAGGTCGCCTCCAGCCCGGGTGAATCCCTCGTTGGCTGTGTTGGGCAGCGTGCCTAGGATAACAGAGTCTTGTGCGTTGTTTCAAACATTGGGGTTGACAAAAGGCTGCCTTGGATGGTAGGTGGTGGAATATTGCAGGCGGCTGTGCTCTGGACAGCTGAAGTAAGAGCTCAGGCACGAACAGTTCGGTCCTTAACCATCGCTTCTGCCCGGGAGAGAGGGTGAAGCTGTTTGCTGTAGGGCTTTTCTTCTTTTCTTTATGGAGGGGTTGGGGGAAGGGCTTTTTATTTTTTGGCAGGCAGGCAGGAGCGGGGAGGGAGCTGTAGGAGGTTGCAATGTCTCATGTTGTGTCCTCCTATCCCGAGGGCTGGGATACAGCCCAGTAACTGTAGATTTCTCTGCTGCGTTTGGCCCCAACCTCCTGCTGAGGAATGACACACGTGGGCTTGTTTTAAAACACCAGCAAGGCTCCCTCCTGCAGTGCCCGGTGCAGGGGCTTTGCTCCAAGCGCCATTGCCAGGGCTGAGGTTCTGCTCCCCAGGCAGGGCTGCTGTGGTGGAGTGGGGTTGGGGGGCGGGTATGAGCCAACTCTCAGAGTCTGAGCAGACAAGAGTATATTTCTGTGCATCTCCTCTGAAAGCTGAAATGATAGGAGCATGGATTGGATGGAAGCAATTTCTGTTTTCAGTGAGTCAGAGAAATATTTTCTGCTATAGTGTATTTGCTCTTACATTATCAGCTTTTCTCAAGTCAACATCCAAACACTTAAACTGACCAAAAGCTTTGCTGCTTCTTCCAAATAGTGACTATATTGGTGACTGGGGGCAGTGCTCCAAAGCTAGCCATTGCCTATGATCCTCTGCATATCTTGAAAAACATGTCACTGAAAAGAAAAAAAACTTCTTAAAATACTTGGATTAAAACAACATTCTGACACCGCAGCGGCCTATTTCTTAGCTGTAATTTTCCATGGATGCAGCACCACTGGATTTTTGCCATATAGCTCCTGGTTGCCTTTGACAGATGAGGTTTGCTGGATGCAACCTGCCATGGACCGTGAGTGCATCTGGCTGTTAGTGCTCTTGGTGCCTCACGGTCATGTGCTGGCTCAGTGGTCTTGAGAGTTCACCTGTCACCGACACCCCACAGTAACCTGCTCTCTTACCGTTTTCCTGTGATAGTAAGAAGTAGATCGAAAGTGTTTAGGGGCTCTGGGGAATTGCCCAGTGTGAGCTGCCTGCAAGGTCACTGCGCTTGGCTGGTGCTCAGGGGTGAGGGAGGTGAGCATGAGGGCTGGAGGAAGATGGAGATGCTGTAGGGTTGGCAGGGCATGGGTGCCTGGGACGACAGAGATACGAAAGCACCTCACGGCATCCTCTGTTTTTTTTTCTAACCAGGCTTGCACTTTGTTTGCTATTGTGATTATTTATCTTACTGCTCCTTACTAGCCCCCCAGCACCTGCACCTTTCACAGGGCTCAGTGATGCCGTTGTTGGAGGTAAAAAGTTAGAACTCTGCAATTTGTTGAAATGAGCATGTCTGAAACAAAACAAATATATCATTGTTCTGCAGCCTAAGTAGGGCTGAAAAAATGCTCACTGTGACATGTGTTTCTTCCCCAAGAGCTGCTCTGTGCACTCCTGCCAGAGACCTCCACACTCTTGCTTTCCTCTTCTCTCCTTTTTAGCCCCTGACCGCAGCAGGATGGCGTTCCGTCCCCCTTGTCGGTCACTGCCACGTTTGTAAAGGTGTAGTTCCCCGTGGCAGATCTTCCTGTTATTGCCAGCTCCCATGTGTCATTCATGTTGGGCTAAGTCCTATTTTGGGGCCACATAGACCTCATCCGCTTCACGCATGTGCCCGTGAATGAAGCCTATCGCCTGTCACCCCTCCAAGGGCCATTTTTGGAAAAAGAAAGGCAGCTCTGAATCATAGAATCACTTGGTAGGAAAAGACCTTTAAGTTCATCGAGTCCAACCGTACCTGTCCACTACTAAACCAGGTCACATACCTCCAGGGGTGGGGACTCAACCACATCCCTGGGTAGCCCATTCCAGTGCCTAATGCCTCTTTCAGTGAAGAAATTTTTCCTAATACCCAATCTAAACCTCTCCTGGTACAACTTGAGGCCATTTCCTCTCGTCTTATCGTTTGCTGCTTGGGAGAAGAGACCAACAGACACCTCACTACAGCCTCCTTTCGGGTAGCTGTAGAGGGCGATAAGGTCTCCCCTCAGCCTTCTCTTCTCCAAGGTAAACAACCCCAGTTCCCTCAGCTGCTCCTCATAAGACTTGGGCTCCGATAGGTGTCTGGGCAGGAGTTCTCTGGCATTGCTGGTCCCGGCCACTTTCTCTGCCCTGGCGTTTTGCGTAGGGGTTGGCATTTTTCAGTCTGGGTGGAAAGTCACACTCAAATAACTCATTTCAGGTACTGTGGAGAGTTTCTTTGAAATGCGTGAAGTCCCAAATAATTTTGGCTTCCTCTCTCTAGCAGTGGCAGCTCCCCAGAATTTCCCTGGGTCTCATGCATCCGAAGGAACTTCTCCTCTGTTGGTCTCTCTTTCGTCTGTCCAGTTCCCTGCAAGCGGTTTCAGGGGCAAAACTTCAGTGCCTCCTTTCGCTACCACAGCTTCCCCCAGGGCAGGAGGTAGGACAGGGTAGGACAATTTGCATTCTCACACCCTTGTAATGCCCTTTCTCAGGCCACAAAGTCTTGTAATCCCTGCGCGAAAACCATCCTTAAAAGACCAGTCACTGGTGCTAAAGGACCCAAAAATAGTGAGTAACATTTTAGGTGTCTGTCTCTCCCTTTGGAGCTCGTTGGCTTCAAAAGGCTTACCCCAGTTAGGAGGAAGAAAATCCAGGCTCTCCCGCTGAGTATAGGGTGGTTATACAGCAACCCCCCTGTATCTCAGTTAAAACTTTTCTCAGGTTGCTTTAGTGCCTGGTCAGGCTTTTCAGTCTTTATGTGTGAGTGATTGAGGCCAGAGAGCCTCCTAAATATCCTTTCTTCACCCTGGCGGGGGGAATTTGTCTTCAGTATATTCGGGTAGCTTCATGCTGTACTGGGTTTGGTTTGGTGCTCTTAGGGGCTTAAAACCATCTATCTGTATATTTATTTATAGGTTGCTACATATTTAGAAACTTTAATAAAAAAAGAAGAAGGAAAATACCTGATTTTTTTCAGATGGGATTTACTGGCATGGTGTTGCATGGGAGGAGTGTCTTCAGCATCCTCTAAAGCTCTCATTCACGCCTTGCTGCACTCCCACACCGACTCCCTAAATGCAGACAGCCCCTCTGGCCTGTGGAGGATACGACACGGTGGTGGAATGTGGGACGTGTAGACTTACTAATGGCTTGGGTCCACCAAGGAAAGTGGGAGCAGGGGGACTCAAATAAATTTCATGACATCCCGGTAACATTTTTTTATCAAAACGGTTTAATAGTTCTGTACTCTTTTAAAAAATAGCTCATCAAAAAGATACTGTGGTCTGTATGAAACTGATTTTAAACAACTTTCCAATTACTTTGCAATGTGTTCACAGTTAGTTGTCCTTTTTGTTTTGAGAGCTACCATACTTGATAACCTAGCCCAATTTCCTCAAATTCAGATTTTTAAAAATTTTCCCTTCTTTCATTAGCAGGAAGTAATGCATTTTGAAAGAATCAAATTAATAGTGGTTTGGAAGTTAGGTCCTTTTGCACAGAGGGCCAATCAGTATTTTAATTGGTGACTTCAGGGTTTTTTTCCCCTTAAGTTCTATCGGTTCTATTTTATTTCTACAGTTGTTTGTTCCTTCCTCTTTTTTTGCTTGGAAATTAATCATGCAGGAAATGATTAACCGCAGTGAGCTGTCTGTCTGCCTCTGACTCAACGTGTTGAAGACGGGGCACCTCGAAGCAGCTCAAAATGGCTGATGGATGCAAACAAGTGCGCTTGCAGTCCCGTTGGTCACACCGTCCATCCCACGTTAAATGTCGCGTTTCTTTTCAGCATTTGTAACGCTCCTGAAATGGTTTCTGAAGTACCAGATTAAATCTGAAATGTGTTTCAGTTTGTGTTCCACGGAAGTCAGTTTAGTGCCGCTTTTGCTTATTGCTCTTTATGGATTGCTTCGCAGAGCGAGGGGCTCTTTGCAGAATGCAACGCATGCTTTCCTTCGCCTCTATTTTGGTTTTTAAATGAAAGTAGTTTTTATCATTATGTGTTGCATGTTATATTTTAATACCCTTTCTGATAGCGACTGCTGGGTGTGCCTGGTAGCTTGCAAAAATCAGAGCTTCCTTATGCGTCTCGGATCATATGATTTACCGGGGATTAGGCGGGCAGCTCTGGGACATCTCGTTTGCTAACGGCTGGGATGGCTTTCTCAAAAGGCAGCAGATGCAGGCTGTGTGTGCACCCTGCTCGAGAAGGTGGCCCGTGGTCTGCAGGGAGGCAGCCCTGGCACCGAGGTCGTAGCGGAGGCGGTGCAGAGTGAGCGTGAGGACTGCGGTGGGGTGCCCGCTCGTAGCGGTGGCAGCCCCCATGGGGGCTGGACCTCCGGAGGAAGCAGCACCGTGCAGGGCACTGCGGGCACTTGCCTCGCTGTGGGAGAGACGCCGACGCCGCTGCCAGCCGTGGAAATCCTTCTCTCTCTCTGACAATACCGACCTCTGTGTTTTGGGGCTCAGGCCCCAACGCTGTGGTGAACGTGTGCAGGTTAGGTACTGTAGTCCTGTCTGCTGCACCACCGGTGCTCATCTAGGTACAACATTTCCACATAGCTTCTTAAAAACTGTGGTGATTTACCCTACTGCCTAGAAAATATGGAAGGACACGTGTCCTGGGTTTCAAAGTATCGCTACGACTTCAGCCTTGGTCTTTTGCAATTGGTTCCTTGGCAACACCCTGCAGCACCGGGTGTTGTAAGCAGTTTGGTTGTTAACAGATTTGGTTGGTAAAAAGTATTACTGGGTTACCATTTCAGGTATTTTATAGTGTCAGCTGTTAGCGAGTGAACGTAATGTCCATTTCTTAAATGCAGCTCTTCACCACTGACCAAGAGCAAGTAATGAACTGAGTCCATTGCTGAAGTGTAGGACAGTAGCTAAAGCTTTCCTCCAATTGCAGAGTTATGCGTAACATCTTAGGACATCTTTATGCTCTCTGCAAAACAGCGATCCTGCGAAGTAGTGATGAACAAAGCAGCTGCAGAACGCAAGTTCGGCGTTGTGCTGACTCAGCGGCTTTGCTCCTGCAGCCCGAGAGGTGCTGCTCGTCCCAGGGGTCAGCTCCACTGCTGTGCTGTGCGGGCAAGCCCCCACATCGCTGCATCTCTTCAGCACTTTGTTATTCTTCCTACAGGCTCACAGTGATCAAATTTAAAAATCCAGAGTGCCCCATTTTTTTTGCTTTACAAAGAGTCAGGCAAAGAAACAGATCATACAAAATCTAACAGCAAGGGTGAGTTAGAGCTCCGGAGACAGAGGTGCTGTTCCTTGCTGCAAAGTTTCAGCTTGAGTTTCTGAAATTCTCTTTCTCAGCAGGAGGAGCAAAGTCAGAGAGTGGCAAAAGTAAGAGTGAAGTAATGTCGTAACTTAGGTTTTAAGCCAAAATTTGACAAACTGGGGTGTTTTACTGGCTCTGTAAGCGTATGCATTATACTTCTGTGTGTGGGCACGCGGGTTTCTGACTCACGCCATATGATCTCTTTTCTGATGGCTCCTAAAGGAAGCATGTGCTCTAGAACATCATGAGTAAACAGCTCTGCAGAGTGCCATTTCAAGCCAGTTCTGCCTGAGTTTGGCCTATTACAGAAGCTTGTCCCATGCTTCCAAAATGGCATTTTCCAGACACCCCTGGTAACTGCCCTGGGGGCTAGCAGTAGCTAAATACTAAGCTCACCAGTGTACAGCTGTGTACCTGATTTCCACTCCTGTCCTGCTGAGAAAACCCTTCAGTACCAGAAGAGGTACTAGCTAGTGTGCAGCTGGTGACTACAGGTCCATCAGAGGATGTCATCCCTCTGGAAGATGGGATAGGGGAAGAGGGGACACCCAGCGCCTTTCTCCCCCTTACCTCCTTGCAAATAATGTGTGCAGGGAGGGTTTTGGAGAGGCTGGATGTGTCCATGGGTAGTGGCTTCCCCTTAAGAGAACTCAGGCTTTGAGCATTACCTTGCTTCCCCTCTGTCCCCACCAATTCCTTAAGAAGCTGATCTAAATAAACCCAGTTAAAAGGGGAAAAAGGGGGAAAAAAAAAAAAGAAAAAAAAAAAGTAGAACAGACCAGCACAAGCATGCAGAAAGCAATTGCTTAACTGACAGGGAGGTAGACAAGCTATGGCATTTGCAAAAATACTGCTTTTTAGAGAAAGTGCTTCATAGACCAGCTGGCTTGCTGCATTCAGGTCTGAGCTGCCTTAAGGAATTCATTTAAAAGTCTGCTATCAAACCAGACTTTATGCTGCCTGCTCCAGAAACTTTCCTGTGGCACATGGAGTGCCGAGGAGACTCACGGTGCATTATCCAGACTGCTTTGGCCTCTTAGGAAAGCAGTGCGAAGAGCAGAATTTCTCTTTCTAATTTTAATCAGCTGAACGAGTTAAAAGCTTGGTGAAATAGCCTAATGGCACGGTCACGCTAGAGACAACTGCAGCTGTGAAAAGACTGTGTTAAGAAACAGGATGGTTGTGGTCTGCTGTAAGAAATAATTTTCCTGTTGACTATTTTTTTAAACAGGAAGCTGAAGAACAAAGCAGTGTTAGTCTTGGCGCTTTTAATAGGCTTCAGATTTCAGATATTGCATTTAGGATAAGCAGATCAGGAAAGGATAGGGCTTTGTGCTGGGTTTTATGTAACAGCTGACAGCTACAACTACGGAAGTCAGGAGCGTAACTGGATCCAAGCAGATCTCCGAATGTGAGGCTGGTCCTTCCCTGGAGACACCGTAAGATGCGCAGTGATGCACCAGAGGGCTGCTGAGAGCACACCAGTCCGCTTGCAGGACTTTGCCAACGCGTGTGTTTGCGCAGCCCTGCGTAGGCTTGGCTTCGCACAGTTTCCTCTTTGTCAGTCAGTCAGTCTGTCCGTCCGCCAGCTTCCCCTCTGCTCTGCTTGCTCTTTTGCAGTAACTGGAAAGAGAAACAGTTTCTGCAGTACGGGGGAAGAAAACCTGTAAACACTAGAGAGAGGGGCAGTGCCTCACGCCACTTTGAACTCCGTGGTTTTATTCTAGATAGTCAGCCAGAGCTAGGAGTGGTGTGTCCGACTCCTTTCCAAGCCCTGTCCTCCCTAAAGATTTTAGACAAAATCCATTAAAGTCGTATTTCATAAAAGTTTTCCTCTAAAGAAGGTAGCTCAGCAATTTCTTGTGTGTGCGGATTTATAGCTGTATTCTAATTCTTTTGAAGCATGAGCATCCAACAAGATAAATCTGTACTTCTAACCATTTTTTTCCTCACACGCATAGCATGGATCATCTCAGAGCCATTACAGAGCTTATAGGTGGTGACTCGCCTCAAACCCTCACTGCAAATGCTGTTTTGTTCCATTCAGAACATTTTCCTAATGCTCATTTAAACTGTGAAGGGTACTGTAGCTAGCATGATGTGGATTTGGCACATACTGTGCTATTACAGTTCTCTTTGGCTTTATCAAAACCAAGTGACTTCAGAAAGTAAGAGCTGTGTATTCTTGTAAATAACTGCCCTCGGGACCTTAGCCGTTAGCCTGGGGTTGTCTGGAGAATAACCCTTATTCCTCTTCCCACTGTGTTTACCTGTCTTGTGCAAACTTTATATAAATGGTGGCAAATCACTGTTACTAAAGCTGGCACAGGTGAATGGGCAAGAACAAAGCACGTGCCAAAATGCCAAAATCGCACCATTAGAAAAGCCCCGGAGCCTCCGATAGGCATAGTTCCAGGGAGCAGTGTGCCAAAATGCCACAACGCCCTTGTGACTTGAAAAAAATTCCTCAGTGTTTGCCCCCCCCCTTTTTTTTTTGTGTTTAATATTGTAATTGCAGTAAAGTTCTGCATCTCAAGTGTGACCCTCCTAGGACTGCCCTATGTTGGAAGTTCTGCTTGGGGTGAGTGGGGTAAAACAGGAGCCTGGCCTCCAGCAGGGAAGCTCGGGGCAGGCTGAGCTTTGGCGGGCAGGCTGAGCTTTGGCAGCCGGGCTCTTCCCTCTGGGGCAGCCTGCGGCTGAGAGGCCGGGCTGCCTGCTTGCTCTTCCTCCTCTGGGAAAGAGCACAGAGCATGACTGTGTGTGCTGCTCCTGAGGAGGAGGAAGGTGCATTCCGAGGTGGTGATGGAGCTTGGAGTCTTCAGAGCAAGCAGGGAGAAAGGAAGAAGCGGGAGTCTTTCCTAGAGCTCTGCTGTTCCACCCTCCCCATAACAGCGTGTGTAGGAGGGGATCTTCCAACAGTTTAAGGGCTTTAAAAGGTCAGCATCTCTTTCTGAGTATAATCTTAAAGAGATGATGCCTCCTTGAAGTAAGGGTTGATGGTATAGCTATGGGATTATCCTGAACTACTTTCACAACAAGATTGTTGGATTAAACAGACTTCAGTTTTCTTACTGCATTTTTGTGCATTGCCATAGCAAAGCATGGGTCGTGTATGTGTGCAAAACTGGATATGTATGTCTGAGTTTGTGTGGCAATGGGGATTGTGTAGGGAGCCCCCATTTTAAGGATGCAGCTGGTTTCCATAAAATGAAACATGAAGTGCTTTTCACAGATTATTTAGATTTAGAAAACGTGGCAGATAAACCTGTTAGCTGCAAGAAGGCCTTTTAGCTGAGTAGAAAGTTATTTATTAAGATTTACTAATCTCTGGGCCTTGTGTGTTTCTGTGTTTTGCTGTGCAGGTTTCTTAGCAAGACCAGACGGAGCTCAGCCTTCCACCATGCCTGTGCCTCCCCCCCCAGCTCCCCCTCCGCCCCCAACACTGGCCTTGGTAAGTTTTACAGGAGGTACCGTACATACTGTCCTCTGCTGCTTATCATATTGAACGGGACATCCAGAGGCACTGAGGTGTATGCATGGTATATGGGGAAAGCTCTCCTGACATTTTGTTTACAGTTGATGATTGATCCTACAAGAGGGACCATCGCTTCCACTCCCTTCCAGTGCCCATATAGCTCCATCCTCCTCTGCCTCCCACACTGGTGGTTTGATCTGATGTAGGGATCCTGGGTGGAGAGGCTCAGCTCCTCAACAGCTTGTCTAAATCAAGGGAATTGAAGCCTTGCTCTTCCCTTGCTTTTCTCCAGCCCCCACCTTCTCCCTTGTTCTACTCTAGTACTTACATGACCAGAGCTGGAAAAAATCAGTTCTATTGTTTAAATTTGGCAAGGGTAATTCTCAGCCAGCGTAGCTCCCCCAGCCAGCCTGTCATATCAGAGCCCAGGATCCACTGCTGGCACAGCGTGGTGGGTGAGACTACGTCGGACCTAACCTAGGTCAGCCTAAGCTGGAACAGAGCTTGTGCTGTGTTTGCCCTGTGACAGTCAGTCACCTCACTGACAAGAAAGAAAAGGCTTCTTCAAATGTGATTGTAAAGTACTCAGATATTTTCACAGCAAATCCCTAGCTGGTTACAGAGATAGGTTGGGCTGTGCCGCTGAAGGGTCTTTCCCTCGTTTTCCACCACAAGCAAGATACAGTCTCTGTGCTTGGTCCCTCCATGGCAACTCTCACCACCTTTCAGGAAATTTCCCTAACATTGATCAGATAAGTTAGAAGGCTTTTCAGGAACCACTATTTCCTAGAAGAAACAACCATATATACATAAGAGTGTGTGTGTGTGCATGTATGTGTGTGTTTGGGGTTTTTTTGGTTCTTTCTTGAAAAACTGTGTCACCAAAACGTAAACTAAAAAGGGAGGACCATCAAGATGAACCTCATGCATCTAAAGGTTTTACTGGGTCTGTTTGAAGAGGTCTATGTTGTTGAGGTGGTGATTACTATTTTAAAGTATTTCTATTAAAACTAAAATAGTAGATAAAGCTCCATCTTTCTTCTGATTTACCCAGAATTTGTATATTAAGAGTTTTCACTACAACTTTCAAGAATGTCCACCTTTTTGTGTAATCAAATCATGTGTGTAGTCTGTTCTTGTTCAGTCTCCAAAATGGCAATTTGCCACGGATGTGCCTTGGCTTTAAAAAAATCAGAGACTCTAAATCTTGAGTTAAAAAAATGTAAATTCACATAAAAGCGTTCTGTTTCCAGTGAATAGCGTGGGTTAGAATAGCAGCAGTGTTTGGGGCCTCAAATCAGTGACAAGGCTGGCTACCTATAACATCATCCACAAAACCAGATGTGGCATGCTACCCACTCCAGTGCTGTGAAAACAGAAATTGAGATCTCAAGTAACTACCATATTTGAGCAGAACTTTGTAGCTAGAAGTTGAGGTTTATTTTGCCTCCTCATTTTTAATTTTATTTTGCAGGCAAATACTGAAAAGCCATCCCTAAGCAGGTCAGAACAAGCAGGGCGAAATGCTCTATTATCTGATATTACCAAAGGAAAAAAGCTAAAGAAGACTGTTACTAATGACAGAAGTGCTCCGATTCTTGACAGTAAGTATGATTCGGCATGTTGGAGTTTCTGTGTGTGAACAGTTCTACATATCTGAATGCAGAAAATTATTTTATATATCATCAGATGAACTGCCACAAGAGAAGTGGCTTGTATCAGGAATAGCGTGGCCAGCAGGAGTAGGGAAGTGATCGTGCCCCTGTACTCAGTGCTGGTGAGGCCCCACCTCAAATACTGGGTTCAGTTTTGGGCCCCTCACTACAGGAAAGACATTGAGGTGCTGGAGCGTGTCCAGAGGAGAGCAACAAAGCTGGTGAGGGGTCTGGAGCACAAGTCTTAGGAGGAGCGGCTGAGGGAACTGGGGTTGTTTAGCCTGGAGAAGAGGAGGCTGAGGGGAGACCTGATCGCCCTCTACAACTGCCTGACAGGAGGCTGTAGCCAGGTGGGGGTCGGCCTCTTCTCCCTGGTAATGGACGATAGGATGAGGGGAAATGGTCTGAAGTTGCGCCAGGGCAGGTTTAGGTTAGACATTAGGAAAAATTTCTTCACAGAAAAGGTTGTCAGGCACAGGAACGGGCTGCCCAGGGACGTGGTTGAGTCCCCATCCCTGGAGGTATTTAAAAGACAGGTAGATGAGGTGCTTAGGGACGTGGTTTAGTGGTGAGATGGCAGTGCTAGGTTAACGGTTGGACGTGATGATCTTAAAGCTCTTTTCCAACCTAAACGATTCTATGATTCTATTCTAAGTAGGTAAAACAAAATGCCAGAAGTTGGCATGCATAAAAATAAATTCGTGTTCATCATGGATTAAGTCAGATGAGAAATGAAGTTGTGCTTATGAAATGCGAGTGTTAATCTGTTTGCTTACTCTCATAAAGCAGTTCATTTTCATGTTTGCTCAAATCACTACGCAAACCCTGCTAGGAGCTCTGCTGAGGAGCTGCAGCAGATCAGGCAAACAAAACCCCCGTCAGGACTGAGGAGAGCACAGAGAATAAAGTGGAATTTCAGACTCTACTTTTGCATAAACAGCATAAAAATAAAGGCTCAACACCATTGGCTTGTTAGTGGCCCCAGTACCACTTAAAGCAAAACCGGAGCCAGGAGCCACAGCCCCACCTGTATGTCACTGCTGCACGCAATTTTGCCACTCCTGGAGTGACTCAGGGGTGTTATCTTTTTGGCTGAGCCTTGTTGCTCAAGCCTGCTCAGCGGTGCTCTCGCACAAGGCAGTAGCTCCACTTAACCTGAACGGAGAGAAGGTCTCTGTCCAGCTTTGCTGATGCTGTGCCTCACCATACAGCTCGGCAGGTGCTGAGAGGAGGCTGGAAAAGCACGTGGAGCAAAAGTACTGGGAAGACAGAACAGAGACGGGGGAAGAGCAAGGAACAAGGGCCTGCTACATCGGAGGAACAGCATTTATTGCCTAGGGAGAGAAGACACTTCTACAGACCGATTAGCAGATGTGATACAACTCAGTCCAGGTCTGTCCATGCTGGATTGTGATAGGAAGATGATGAGGCAAGAAGGAAATGCCCAAAGGAGTGTGACCAAATAAGAATAATAAAAAAAAATACAGTCGTGCAGTCAGCCAGGTACTTAGTTTTTAAACACTTGGGTATTATTTCTGAAAGCAAAGTTACAAGTTTTATTGTAATGAGCTGGAGAAAAGCAGTAAGGGGATTAAAGGAGGGGTAAGCAGTAAGGTTAAAATGATGCAGCCTATTATCTTGTTTACATGAATTTAAAAATCATGATGAAAGAGTAAACCATAGTAGCAGCATTTCTCCAGAGGTTCACGCCCTATGTGAGTCAGAGCTGAACTGAGCTAACATGCTTAAGAAAAGAGAAGGGCGACGTGAAACATTCTCCCGTGAATGCATTCTTCCTCCTTTTTTCTGGGTGCAATTATTAGAAGTGCTTTTCATCCACAGGTTTTAATTACTTTAAAGTCAGTGAAATTTTCACCCACCCAAAGTTGTGGAAATCGAGGTGCCAAGAAATTAAGCGATTGATCCTCAGCCACATAGCCTGTCATCTGAGAGCCGATCTCCACAGATATCCCAACCTGTGGGCCTGCTCCTTTTTTAGTGATGCTCTGAATGGGGGCTCTTGTCCGTATTTCTAGTTGTGAAACACTTTCATTTTACTTCTAGCATCTCAGCGTTGTCACAGGAGAAATATTGACATTAGAGAAATGGGAGAGGAGGGAGGAGCTGATAAAATAATTCCTGCCTATTGGAAAAATGAGCAGCTAATGATTTTGTCACTGCATTTCTGGACCTACAGGAAAGTAATCAGAAATTAAATCTCTTTCCCCACTAGGCTTTAAGTAAGTAGGTACGTTGCAACATGATCAATAATGACAGAGTTCTGTGCGTCCCCAGAAGGGATCACCAGAGACACCTCCAAGAGGAAGGACACCTCTGTCTTCCTCCTTCCTTCCTCATTTCCCGTGAGATTACCCTGTCTCTCGGTTTGCTTATGCAGAAGTGGAGGGGAGAGGGGAAGGATAAGAGAGTAAAGGTATGAAGAAACGGGAAGCAGCTACAAAGATGCTAACAAAGGCCACATGATACTCTCAGAGGTCCCATTCGTGCTCAGTTCCAAATTCTCCATAGTTGACTGTTTCTCTGCTTTCCAGTCCAGAGCAGACTAAAAGAAAGTGATGGCCTAACAGAACACAGTGGCTATGTTTATTGCACCACCTTTCCCATGGTGCAGTAGTGGTGGTGATGGTAGCTGTGATGATCCAACCTGAACAAGGACTTGTGTGTTTTGAAAGCTCATCCATTTTTCCCCAGCTACAAGTATTGCTCTAATGAACGAGATGATTTTGCAGGATCAGTCTCGCTTCTCTGCCTAATGTGGGGGACTTTTTCCCAACAGAACCCAAAGGACCCAGTGGAGGTGGCGGCAGTGGCTTTGGAGGAGGTGGCGGTGGCAGCGGCGGGGGTTTCGGTGGTGGCAGCGGTGGTGGTGGCAGCTTCGAGCCGAGATGCCGGTAAGAAAGACCTTGCAGTTCCAGTGTGAAAAAGTAAACAAAACGCAGTTTTTAGCTTGAACCTTGTTTTATTCTTAGTACTAATGAGGGAGAAGTGAGACTCCTCTTTCTACCCATCCTCCTAGTTATTGATGAAAACTGAAGATCTGAGCAATGTTGAATTGCTACCTGCAAAGCATGGTCAGGCAGACTAGGTCCAGCCTTAGCTGTGGGTGTGCAGGACCAGAGGGGAGCATAAGAGGATTCCAGGTCAATTCTCCCTTGTGCACCAGGAAAAAGGATCTACTTTCCAAACAAAGTACATCTGCATCAGCTCCACAACAGCGTGATTTACCACTCAGGGAGTGCGTGAGGCATCCCAGCTGGCTGGTACACAACACTGCAGTTGCAGGCTTGTCTGGGGCACGCATGGTGTTCTTTGGGCTGGCAAAAGAGCTGCCTGAAGCCTCGTGCCCCTTGAAACAAAGGAGACCTGGGCCCAGTGAGTTTTCTAGGGTTAAGGATGTAGGATTTCATGCTTGTTGAAGGAGGACTGGGCAACGGGGCTTGTAGGGTGTTACGAACCTTACATATTTTATAGACTAACGTAATTTTTTAGCACATGTGTACAAAACAGTCTCTCCGAGCTGGTATTTTGTACTGTGTCACAGTCTATATTGGGAACTTGTATTACTACAAAAGTTCCTGGCATGACAGAACAGTACTACTTCAATTGCAAGATTGGCTGCCTTCTTCCTGGCATGCACAAGTGCCTCCTAGGTGACAGCTACCAGAAAGGGCTGAAAAGAGCCTTCTGCCGGGCTGTTGTTGTTACGTATCATGTAAAAGCCAAGATTTCTTGCTTTCACGTTGATGGTATCAAACACTTGCTCTTCACTGGTTCTCCCCTCCCTGAGTTTGTGCTTGCTGTGCGATGGCCGCGTCCGTTGCGTTACCTTGCGGCCACTTTGGTCCCTCACAAGTTGGGGTTGGACTAGATGACCTCTAGAGGTCCCTTCCAACCCAAAACATTCTATGATTCTAAGTCGTCCCCCATAAGCGTTCCCAGGACGTAACTCGCTCCCCTGCAGTGGTTCCCCTATCAGGGCTGCCGCTAACCATTCCTGGGCGCCAGGCCCCGAGGCTA
>NW_009260022.1:5209759-5225169 GCF_000687185.1 Egretta garzetta | reverse complement strand
TAGGGAAAAGGAAAATTCTGGGTTTGCCCGACAGTGGCGTTGGCCGTGCCCCTTGGAGCGTGACCCAAAATCTTCAGCCATCCTGTCCCGATACAGCCCTGCAGGTGCTTCAGCTGCTGTGACCCAGAAGGAGCAGCATCCGATCGTTTCGGCCAGGGCGTCGCGTTTCCGCCACGTGCGGTGCGTAGAAGCGCTGGGGGAGCGCGATGCGGTGTGGGGCAGCGCCTTCCCCCGCTAGCCGCGGCCGTGCACCCGCCTGCTCTGCGTGGGCGAGGAGCGGTGCTGTTAGGCCCGAGAGATTCTGCAGTTGGAGATGAGGGTTTATGGGCATCACCCTGGCTTAAGGAAAGTCACTTGCGCATCACCAGCCTGCTCCCATGTGCTTCTGCAGAGCTCAGCAACTTTCGTTATAATTACTGTAATTAAAAAGGGTTGCAAATGGGGCTTTCCCCATTATGTTCTTTGATGCAAAGAAGCTGTTTTGTCTGGCTTCTGATAGGTGACAGCATTTGCCTTCCTGAGTCAGCCAGCGTGAGTTAATGGTGGTGTTCTCCTGAATGGAGGTCTGCAGAACCTGACCTTCTACGTGTTGGGACACACGAACACTTAACAGCCAAATACAAATTATTTTAATAAAAGACCTAGCCAACAGTTGTTAAATGTAATGGCAGTTGTTACAGCGTGACTAACTGTTGTTACTTACCATATGCAGATTTCAAATGAGGCTAAAAATAGAATTCTCTCCTTTGTTATTTCATAATATACTTTGTCCTCTGTGACAGATATTGTTCATAACTTTCAAGAATTGCACATCGTAACTTCGCTCTCTCAATACCCGATGGTTCTCCCTTCGGAGATGAGAGAATTTAGGCACAAACAGCTAGGCCCTATAACATCAGGAAAGGAGAAGCATTGCACAGAAGGCAACACTGGGAAGCTCCATAGAGTTGCCTTTCGTTTCATCCTTTGGAACAAAAATCTGGAATCGTCTCAAACCTTCCCAGTCCTGGACAACAGAGATGAATGTCATGGGAGCTCCCCCAGGCAGCAGCCATCTGTCTTGCTTTCCCCCTCCTTGAACCAGCCTGGGTCTCCTGTCACACAGCACCTGCAGCAGCCGTGCAGCTAGAGAAAATACTGGCCCCGAAACCACGCTTTTGTGGAGCTGGTTGCCAGCCCAAAGGATGGCACAATGCCAGCGCAGCCTGCAGTAAATAAATCGGAGAAATCTTGTCACGTTTCACTGGGAGCGTGGCTCAAAGTTGCAGAGAGCGTCTGCAATTATTCAGGCACTTCCAAGAGCTTCTTCCATAATGACCTCTCCTTCCACCGGTGCTTTCCTGGCTGGCTTTTTTTTCTGAGGCAGATGGTTTTAGCAAATCTGCATTACCTTTCTGCAGGCTTAGTAAGTAGAAGGAAGTTGTAGCAATAAATTATGAATGTAAATACTCCTATTCTGCAGCAGTTCAATACAGATGATGGGGTTTCAGCAGATTTAGAGAGAGGGCAAGCAAAGCTATTGTGAAAGTTGCTAAATGCTTCTCATTCTTAGAAGCCATTCGCTGAAGGCAAACTTTAGTAATTTGTTAAAAAAAAGAAGGGGGGAAAAAAAAAGAAAACCCCCACAAAGTACGGCATGTTTCTTGAAGAATGTTTCAATGCTTGTTTGCTGGAGACACAATATCTGCTGCTCTCTTTTTCAAAATGCATGACTGTAGCATGATTTCGTCAGGACAAGGAAGCATTTCATAAAAATGAACATAATTGTCAGTTGCCCAACTGTGCCAAACAGAGGTGGCGAGACCTGTGAACACACATAGCCCTCCACACCCTCTGCTTCGTCTCCTCATGTCCTAACCGTGGGTACCTCTCACCCTGGCAGCAGCAGCTTTCTTGCCTTTATTTACCAGCTCCTCTCAGAGAAGTGCCCTTCCCCTGCCCTCAGGACAGCCCTGCTCCTGAGTTACCTGGGCTGTGCCTTCATGTTTGACCTCTTGTGTCACCATGCCGGTTACTCAGATACACAGACACTGGGAATGCCAGTCTGCGTGTGAGGTCTGTATCTAGTTTAGCAGGAGGTAAATATGCTCCAACTACCAAAAAAACCTGGCATGCAGCACATGTTTGTATAAATGGGCAAGCTGAGGCCATACTGCTTAACACTGCCACTGCTGGGCTGAATTCCCCTGTGCGCCACTGCAGACCCTGGCTGTGACACCCAGAGGGGATCACCCCTACGGACAGAGACCTTCGGGAGGGTGGCAGAGCTCTTCTGTTGGACCTCCTCTTGCCTTGCAATGGTACATGGAAAGGAAATGGGCTATGGTTTGGACCTCTACAGTACCCTGAATTCCAGCTGTAACTTCTGCTTGTTGTGGCCAGTGTAATTTAGAGTGGCTTAAAAGTGGCTTCAAGGACCAGCACCTCTATAGAGGCTTCTGTACCTGAGGGAAATGGGAATATGGGCACTGAGGTGTATTTATCCTCAGATGCACCCTGATCTCTACTCTTCAAATTAGCACCAACTCCCTAGAGAGCCCCAGAGAGCAGGGAAGTGGGTGCTGAGGGCGATCTCCCTGTAGGGCTGAGGGTCCTAAGCCAACCCACCCTCTGAAGGCTGTGGGCTGCAGGCAGTGGCTTACCACTGGCAGAATAACTTCTGGTACAAATGGCGTTTGTGTGCTTGCCCCCGGGCAGGGCTGGACAACCAGAGAGGTGGACCACGGCCGCCGCTTCCCCCTGACCGTCCAGGCTCAGCAGCACCGCCACCACCACCGCCGCCGCCTTCATCAGCTGTCAGAAATGGCTTCCAGGATCCAGGTGATGGTAAGCCATGCTCCCAGTTGTTTGCCTTTGATAGAGACCGTGTAGCAGATTTTGGCCTCAATACTTCAAAAAAGGTTTGGGATAGAAGCTTTGTTTCTAGTGCAGACCTTTTGATTTCTGACCAATAGAGGTGTCATTTGGGTCTTGACTAACCCTGCCAAGTAAGAACAGAGTAAATATGCCATACCCAGAGCAGAACTGCAAAGTCATCAATACAGTCTCCAAAATACCCCTTTGAAAAATAGTCTCAAAAAAAGAAACGTATTCACCATGCTTTGCTTTGCCGCAATACAGAAATAAGGCCTAAGGGGATTGTTCTGACTCTACTACGAATTCAAACCATAGCTACACTAAGACTCTTTGGAAGTCAGAACAAGTTAGATGATGGCTCAAAAGCTGAAAGCTGAAAAACAGATGAGGGAAGAGATTGTCAGAACACTGCTGAAAATGTCAAGTATCTCTCTTTGTGCTAGTGTTTATTGAAAAGGTGAGGTCCAAGTTTACTGTGTTTTAAAGATTCATTGTGCTTTTCTTTTTGATTACTCTCTATTTGCAAAGGACAGATAAATCTTTCAGCTAATTATGGGAGGCCAAAATTGCTATTTCTGATATTTATACGGTTAGAAAAAGCAAGCAGAAAATTAAACTGTAACTCACACTTTTGAAGCATCTTCGCACATCAGATAAGGCAGGTGGGTCACAGACGCATTTTTTCCAACACAAGTCATTTGCAGAGTTCAGAACCTTCACCTCCTTTACACATTGGTTTCTAATTGCAGCCATTGGGAGTAAACACAGAAAAACTGGATCCCAGCAAATAACCACATGTAGAACTGCCAAGGCAAAACTTACGCAGCTGTTCATTATGTTATGCAATAAAATATAACAGTATTGCAAGAAAGTTATGGTTGCAAAGTCCTGAAGCAACCAAGTGAAGAAATGACAAAGTTTAAGATAACCCACACTTTCTTCCTTGGGCCTCCAAATTCAAGTGCAGAACAGAGCTCCATAAAAGTTTCCTATTATTTCAGTGAAGAAACTGATCAGCTTGTCTTAGTCTTCAGAATCCTATAGACTCAGTAAGTACACCAATAGGGCCCCTGTACTCTCAGGAGATACGGTTTCAACTGATGTATTTCTCCATTTGTGACACTAGTTACACGTTTCTCTGTCATATATTTTATCATAATAGTCCCAAATTTTCCTTTTGATGCTTTTGAGCTCTGTATATCAAGGAAGTATGAATGTCAGAAAATTCTACACCCAGGAACAAAATACTGTTCTGAAGTAGGAGACACTGCATTTCTGGTAACCCATATATATGTGTGCATGTGTGTGTTAAAAAGGAGATCTGTTATACATGGAAGGGAACATGGCACTTATTCCAGTGGAATTATGGCCATTTTCCTGATCTGTGATTTTGCGTTAATTGGCTAAGTGATCAGATAAAGTTAATAAGAATTTTCATTCTCAAACTAACCTAAAGCGTCTTCTTCCCTGACTTCCCAATAGGATGCTAGTTCAATACTCAGCTATGTAAGCATTTTGCAATATAAAACATGTATTAAACGTGATGTTAATGTCAATTTACTTTCCTGAAGGTGTGTCGCAAAACTAACGAGTAAATTGTGTGGCATTATTTTCAGATGAATGGGAAAGCAGATTTTCTTTTCATCCTATATCTGATTTACCACCTCCAGAGCCATATGTACCCGTGAACAGAAGTTATCCCAGTAAACTAGCAAGAAATGAAAGTAGAGGTAAGTTTGTTCCACTTCTGCTGTTGGAATTTCAATGTATCATCCTAAAAACAATGTGGATGGGGAAGAGACTGAATGCTGAGGTTTCAAAACTTCTTGGGCTAACAGCCTGGTCACCCTTCCCCACCACACAGAAAAAGCTAAATGCACGTTCACAGGCACAACCCCTCTTAAACTTGTATTTGAGGGGGTAATTGTTTGGGTTTTAAGTTGGAACGTGTAAGAGACCACCTCTGCCATTATAGTCAGCCCTTCTGCTACAGGTAGCCAGAACCACAAAATCCCCTAGGACTTCCCCCTCGTTTCCCATCTAAATTCGTGCACAACTCATTTATTATTGTGCCAATGTCGTCCTTGAATTTAGTTATCCTCCCTCCTTGGTGTATTAAATCCCTAATATTTTTTAAGACAACAGTCGTATTGTCTTTCAGCTTTTTTTTTGCTGGGCTGATTAAATCAGGATATACTACACTCTGCTTCCAAGCTGTGTTCTCTGATCATCAGGGTTGCTTCTGCATACAACACAGTTTGATTTTATCTTTTCCAATCAGTGTTACATGCTGTTCCAGTTCAGGTCTCAACCGTGTCTTCTAAAACAGCATAGATGTTTCCTATCTTCACTAGTGGTATTTTACCTGATACACCCAAGGATCAATTTACTTCTTTCACAACCAGTGACATCGGCGGTGCATAGTTATCCTATAATCATCTGTACACTCAGATGTTTCTCTCTCCTGTTTCCAAATGATGAGGTTTTGGTTTGGAGCAGAAATTCCTGTTAGTCTCTGACCCTTCACTTTGCCCTGATAGCTTTCATCCCATTCGTATAATTCCGCAAAGAAAGGCAAAGTAATGGATGCCTTTTTTATGCTGCCTTTCATGAGTTTTCCATTAAAATCTTCATATAGGGAAAAACATGAAGAGCTTTGAAATGTTACTGTATTTAGAGCTTGCCACTTTCATGGAAATTTGCATGTGTTGCAAGTAGCACTGAGAAGGTGTGTGTTCACATAAAATAGTAAGGCTAACAAGAGCTGTCAGACTGTTTCGAGATGGGGACAAAGGGATAAAATACATATGCTTTCCAGACATTTGGGGATAGTGTTAGTTAAAAACTTTCTTTTACACCGATTGACGTTCCGATGTTGTTTAACGTACTAACCAGAAACTCTACAGAGTTTTTTTAGGAAAATAGCTAGGCAAGAAAATGAGTAGACCTTCACCAGTTACTGAATTAATGACTGGGATGTAAACTCTCACTTTGAAAGAAACCAGGAGGAGTAACACAAAAAACTTTCTTTCCCTTTTAGGTGGCTCTGGCCGAAAAGAAAGAGGTGCCCCCCCGCTTCCGCCTATACCAAGGTGAAATGGGTTCTGGCCCATCTTTGGGCGACGTCTGTTTTCAAGTTTCCTTCGAGTCAGCTCTCCTGTCCACATCATTGGAAAGTTGTCTGTTTTGCTTTATTTCCACTTTTGGCTTGTCAGCTGGAACAAACTTCAGTCTATTACAGAAGTAATAGATACAGCTTATGAACTATAGTTGCTCAAAGCTATAAATTTTATTTGCTTATACTGCAGGCTGTCATGAAAGGCGTTTTGCGGACCATACACAACATACGTGCCTCATGCTTACTGTGTCCAGCCCTGTCCCCTTGAAAGCTCCACAAGATGTCTGGCTTTGAATTGAATTGAATGAGAGCTGGAACAATGCTGTTTCATTCACTTTGGGTACAGTGGCTGTGTTATTTGAATGATAAAGTACAGTCTATTTTCTGTTTAAAAAACAGTTGCTGGGGAAAACCATGTAGCCAAGAGTCCCCTGGATCCTTCTTTGCATGCCTAACTTGGCCCATCTGCTTCTGCAAGCCTACTACATGGTGACCAAGAGTTCATCCTAAACCTTTTCACTTCAGCTTAGCCAAGCAAATGTTGTTTTAAACAATAGATAGCACATCCTGCCCCAAGGATGGAGTGTGTCTGGCCTTGTTTTCATCTGCGGAGAATCTTCCAAAGAAAAGCACAAGAGAACAATTCAGCAGCATAAAAATACCTTTTCTTTTTTACCCCTCTTTCCTTGTTTTTTAGTGGTGTTACACTTTTAGTCACCTAATTCTTTCCTACTCTGATGTGGACCACCCCACAGTCATCCATGTCCTGGATTATTGTAAAGCCTTCTACCTGAGACGACATGCGAAGAGTCCTCAGCAAGTAGTCTCGGTGCAAATGCAGCAATCATTGTAGTTGCAGGCTGCTTCTGTAAAGCATTGCTAACACCAGTGCTCCACAGACTGCTTTCCAGTTGTTTCTTTGGTACAATTAAATGGTGGGTTTGACTTAAAAAGCTTCCTGGGGCTTAGGTCAGAAGTCTCAGAGAGATTGTGTTTGACTTGCGTTACAGTAGAGCAGCTGAGGTCAAAAACGTGCTGAACTGAAAGCCCTTTGATGTAGTGAAGAAGGTCTGGGGTTTTAGCGTTCAAGTGGGAGCATCAGCTCCAAAATTTGCTGTCTGCACTTGGTTCAAGAGAAATGGGAACATTTGGCCTTCTGAGTTTACCATGAAGCCTGTCCTTTCAAACTTTGCTGAAAGGACTCTCCGCAGAGAGCTGCAAGGCTTACATTAATAGAAGAGAGAGTAAAGTATTCTAACATTGTGACGATTGGTTTGTATCTTTAATGGCTTTTGAATTTTGTACGTGAGAAAAGAGCTCATTGTGTGAGTCCATTTTACAAATGGATCTAAACACATATAAAATGCCTTTGGAAATTAGAGGTAGAGTGTAATTCTGGATTTGAAATATTGCTGAGTGATAGCTCTTTGTTAATTGGACTTCTGAAGGTTAGCTCTGAAAAATTTCTCCTCAATGGTTTCTGTTTCTTTGGTGTACTCCCTGGGATCCCTACCAAGCCTGTATCAGCAGCCATGCTGATTAAGAAAGACCAATAAATAAAAGAATTAGTCATGTACGTTAAGAAAATGTTTTTCTAGCATGGGAGACATGATCCTAAGTACGCTCTGTGGCTAGAATGAGGTCAGTTTCTTTAGCTGCAGAGAGTCTGGACCCCACTGAAGCGTTTGTGCGTAGGGCTCTTTGCTCTGTCAGTGGGCACGGAGGGGCAGATCTCCTTTCTGCCTGACAGCCTGGACAGGGGATGACACAGAGTTGGGTTTGGCCAGATCAAATTTAATTTGGCCTTTTCAGTGCTTGTTTACAAAATCTTGTTAGCTGTGATAGCATTTGATTATGTACCTGTTTTTTACATTTTTATATCTAATGACATATTTTAAGTTACTATTTATGGTCTTGAACCTGCAATTCATGCGCAGGCGCGGGGGTGTATCTACATCTAATTGCAGGATCGTGGCTGTAAGAGTTTCTTAAACAGATATTAGTGGGACCTCCATGTGACAGGTGCACCTTGGGATCAAACCTAGCGCAGTACTGAATTTGTATATGTATTTTATGGATGTCACTTAAACAAAGTGCCTGTCTCTTTGGGATATTGTTATGTGAATAGAAGTCCAAATAAGATTTTTAGGATAATAACTTAAAGGATAAATTATTGTATTCATGTTTTTAAACTGAAGCACTTATAACTTTCTAAGGAACAACATTTTGAATTTAAGAATACAATATTTTTAGTACCTTGACCTGATTAATATCCTTATCCTTATTAGTATCCAAACAGCTATGCAGCCAAAAAAAAACCAAAACCCTCCAGAAACAATACCTTTTTTGCAACTTACCTGCTTCCAGCATGACTGTTCGAGTAAGTCAACAAAAATGCTGCACATTGTTCTGCCAACTCTCTGCATCATTTGAAATACCCTATATTTGATCTTTTGAGCAAGGTTTTCTGACCAGAAATTCTGGACCACTACCAAAGACTTGGCAAACCAGCTTCAGTCTCACTTTAAAATGTGCTGTGTAAAAGGCCCTCAGTCAAAAAGCCAAGAAACCTGAGCTGCTTCAGTTTTAGCACTTCTTTGTACTATAGAAACCTCTTCAAAAGGGATGTTTGGCATATATGTAAAATAGCTTAACAATGCAGAAAGAGGTATTTTTTCATCTAACAACTTTACTATTTATATCTTTCGCTATAAAAGTCCCTAGATATATTCCAGAACAATGCAACATTTTATCATTCAATGTATTGCTTCATATATCAGTAGCTAATTAGACTATGATCACTATTAAAGTATTTATTTCACTATGAAGTGTTAAAAAGGAAGAATGCAAAACATACTGAATCAGTGGTGCCTTATGACTTTTTTAGTCAACTGTTCTGTGTCTCACTAGAAAAATTAATAGGCGTCGTTCTGCCAAGTCCTAATGTAAATAGCGGCAACAGTAGCATTATGCAGTGTTTGAGCCAAGTCCTGCTGTTGTGCCGTGCTCGGTCTGCTAATTTCAGATTGAGCTCAGTGTATGGAGAGACTATTGGATCAGTCTTTAGGTGAGATGTAGGTGGGCACTGGTTAACCTCACAATCAACTCTTGGTATGGCTCTGGAAATTTAACCCTTTCCCCAAACCAGTGTCTTACCCTGCTGTCCATACAGCCCAGCTGACTTCAGCGTGGTTGCATAGGTTATTAGAGAACTAAATTTGATTCACTGCTTTCATATAAGATTTAGTGGGTTTGTTTCAATGGCATTGTATTGTAAACCTTCACACCTCAAACTATCTCTGTATGTCATCACTAGGACGTTGTGTGCCGATGGCCATGGATGTTCATTTTTGTTTAATTCAAGTCAGTAAATGAAATGGGAATAACTTTTGTACCATGTGTTAATAATTTCTGCTCAATATTTTTGGAAGAAAAGCACATGTTATGTCTGTTACGACTTTCTGCACCAGCCTTTGGGAGAAGAGGTCACAGTGATTAATGTTCAGGATTGTTAAAGGAAACGCAGCCTGTGATTCAGGAAGCACGTATTTCTGCAAATGAACTACTTCTTAAAGAAGGTCACAAAGTTCTTGTTTAGAAGCCAGCATTTCCCAACACTAAAAGAAGCATAAAAGTGATTTTATTTTTCTGCAAGACTGAACTATTAAAGAAGTTCTTTAAATTGTCGCTTAAAAAACTGGATGGTGGTTTCTCCTGGAAGCAGCAACTGTTTACATGTCACGTGCAGAAGTAGGTCTCTGTTGGAGGAGAAGATGAGGGAGCTAAACTGCTATCATGCTTCACATATATTGTAACACAACAATTTGCTGTGCAAAAGTATGCAAATAAAAAGGGTATTTTTTGCCTTAGAAGCAAAGAATGGAGTTGAATGGTCAAACTGGGATTGTTTCAAACAGAATGTCAAACGTCAAGAGACCTAGAGAGGGCCCCTCAGCCACAGGATGCTGGAAAGGATCAGAGTGCTCAAGGAACTACAAACGAATTGGCTGAACGTTGTTATCAATACTAGAGTACAAATCGCGATATAAGATGTGCATGTATGTAATACCACATCATAATAGTATGAACACTGTCGTCTCACAGTCGGGTGCGACCAACCTGTTATGGCGGTACATTGACTCTGTGTAACATACATTGTATGAGCTTTACTCTTTCAATCGGTATTCATCAGAAAATAAGGAGAATCTCTATTCTAGGACACCCCATAACACATTTAAGCGTAGCTAGTTCATGGACTGGTTCTTCATGTATGTTAGGAGAAAACTGGGATCTTTTAGCCTGGAAGGTGGAAGCATCCGGACCATTCACTTAAAATGTGACCTTGGAGCACTGGCAAAAAGGGGAGTGTTGGAGTTACTCAGCAGAAGCAGGGCACACGTGTCTGTTCTCAGTGAGTGAGTGTGCAGGAGGTAGGTAGGCAGACTAAAAGAAAAAAAATGGAAACCGCGTGTCTTAAAAAAGGGAGTAACCCTTCATGTTGCCATTTTGAAATACAGTTTGTCTGTGATAAATGTTCTTTACTGTAAACTAATGCATGCAAAGGAAGACCTCTGAATTTGGACTTCCAAAGCCACACAAGACTATGAGAGAGGGAGAGAAACATAATTTAAAACATAGGCTGAGCAGAAAGTACCACGTTTTTATCAGATGCTTAAAGTTTGAGCTTTTTATAAAACAGTAACCTAGTTCTGTGAATATTTTTTTGCTTCACATTTATTTTGTATGTGATTTTGTTCTCCTTATTTTTCTGTCCTATGCCAAATAAATTTTACTTTTATTTAATTGGTGGTGCAGAGTATTGCATCGAGAACACCCACAGTTGCTTCCTTGACAGAAACACAAGAAAGTCGGCTTTAGCAAGGAGCGTAACAGCGAGCCTGGCGGGAGCTGGGGCCGGTCGTTCTCCTCCCCTCCTGCCTGCCGCTGCGCAGCAGCACAGCCGGAATGCGCAGAGGACTTTGGGCCTCCATACAGGGAAGATTAGACACCTGCAGATAAGGAGAAATAATGAGTTTAGTTCAGGATAAAGAACAATTGAGAAGCTGTGGGTCAGTGACGCTGTACTCGTAGGTGGCTGCTGTGTGAGCTATGGGCATTGGCTCTTGGCAAGGCACGCCAGGCACTTGCCATGGGGACATGATGTGGAAAATCACTTTAGTTAAGCATAGTTTTTTGTTCCTCTTATCTCCAGACTCACTGGGCAGAAGGCTGCCGGAGAATATCAAACAAATGAAACCCTCCTTTTGACTTCGGAGCCCTGTTCTTGATCTTGGATGTTAACCTTTTCAGATAATTTGGACCAGGTTCATCACAGAAAGGCCCTTTGATAAAAGTCCAAAGGAGGCTCAAATTCAAGCTGTGCTTCCAGGTTCTCCTCAGAAATTAGAAAGGTCGCTTAAAACCCTGAGCTAAAACGCTCTATGCTGTAACTCATCTATCATGTAAAGACTTAATCAGCATGTTTACTCTTAAACTGATGGGGGATCCTTTGACATCTGTGGGGACTGCTTGTTGATACTTTCATTTTACAGACTGGCTGGGACAGAGGCCTCGACTTTCTTAAAAGCCACAGACACTCGTGCCTCAGATGTAGCCTAGAAGCCCCCCGTCCCGGTGCCTGGGCTGTGTAAATAGAAGAGCCATGACGGAGGGCGGAGGCTGGGAGTTCATGAGCTGTGAAGGAGCTGGCTCAGCAGGCTGGGAGACCGTTGTCAGCAGATCTTGGTGGCCTTGAACAAGAACTTGGAGGTATGGAGCTAATGACCAGCTAGTAGGACTGTCTAGCTCACGTTTTACCAAAGGCAGCACGGTTCTGTCTGGTTTTCAAGAAATTAAATGACTTGCTTGACTTCAGGAAGAGGGAACTGAACCGAGCATGCTGTGATCTAGTCATAACCACAACATAGTCCTTCCTCCATTTAACTCAAAAAATGCTGTTGCTTTAAAATAAACCCACAGACTGCACTGTAAAACAGTTCCGACTGCTCCCTGCAGTTGCAGGAAGGCTCACGTGTTGCACGCAGCGTACACAGAAATACCCAACTCCTTTGATCGTGGTTCAACAATTTCCAATGACC
The DNA here is from genome assembly GCF_000687185.1 of Egretta garzetta. NCBI lineage: Eukaryota > Metazoa > Chordata > Aves > Pelecaniformes > Ardeidae > Egretta > Egretta garzetta. The sequence continues at coordinate 5,213,097 of NW_009260022.1, read as the reverse complement.
TTCCTGCCTTGTATGCACAGGCTGCTCCCTTCTGCCCTCTCACCCAGCCCGACTCCGTTTCACGTTGAAAATAGCAGACTGGTCCTAGCCAATTATCGATGTGGTGGGCTAAATATTGGCCCATGCATCTCTGTACAACAATTAATGTATTCTTTAGGTTAACTAAGGGAATAGATCAGGAGCCTTCAGGATTTGTTTTTCTCTGGCTAACAGCAAGTATGACGAGCAACTCTTAACAGCTGTTTCTGCTATCTTACGGTTCTCTGAGAATTACCCAAATATGTAACATGACGTAAGCTTGATTCCAAGTTTCATTTTCTGCTACACTCCTAGAGGTCCTAAAGGTTTTATTTTATACATGATGAAACTGTGGTTTACACTTTTAAAAGAGCTCATCCTTTTCACTTGTTGAATAGGACTCAGCAGTCCTCCTAAAAAGTTCATACTTACTCTTCCAAGCTGTGAGGGTTTGGTGCATACAGTGGCATGCCAACTTTAAAATCAAATAATTTTTTTTCCTAAGCAAAAATGTTTCTCCCCATACACACTAACTTCTCTCTACAAACAGAGCTGTGCCTGGGCTCCACTCCCCCTTTCAATTACATCGCAATAAAAATTTTGCGGAGCACGTGAAGGCCTTGGTGACCTTTTCTGTACCCTGCTGGTTGTTACGCCTTTGGTGCTGCTTGGTCTACATGTGTTTACACAAATACAGACTGCTGAGGAAAAACTTTGGTGAAGCGTGAAAGTAAACAGGATGGCACTTTGTCTGCACACTGCAGATACTGCCGCAGCGCTGGGGCTAAAAAGCAATACGAATAATTTCTGTTTCTAATGTGAGCTAGTAAAAGCCTCTGAACGCAGGGATTACATCCACTGACTAATGTGCAGGTCTTATAAAGACACTTCTTAGCTGAATGATTGTTTCACATTGTAGGATGACGTACTTGACTTCATCAATAATAACTTGTCGTTTCTGTAACTCCTGAAAGCGTTCCTCTGAGAATTAATTAACGCTGCCATAAGTCTCAGAAGATGCCCATCCGATGACTCCCTCCCATTACCTTTCTTGCACCTAGGAAATCTCCCAGTAAAAGCGTCCTTAGTCCAGTCATTTGCAGCCTGGCAATGTAAGTGCACTTGTTCTTGGTGAGCGGCCCCTGCTATCACTCCCCAAAATGAGGCAAAACTGCTTGTTGTCTGTCTTACAGCCCCCAAAGGCTGTACAGTGGCAGCTTAATGGAACAGACGACGTCTCAGTTGTGTTAAACTTTCAGTTTCAGTGGTCAAAACTCTCTGGGAAGGACTGCATAGTGGATTCCTTCTGTAGAGAATTTTTCAATTGTTAAATTAAAAAAAAGCACTACTGGTTTATTCGGTTTTTCCAAGGGTGATGGAAACAGACATTTATATGTTAAAATTTTGATACCCAAAGGTCTTAATTTCAACAGAATTAGGACACGATCATTTGAAACAGTTAGGAGTCTGCACACTTTTGGTATTTCCTGCATTGACAATCAGGCTCTTAACCAATCTAAAAATTTCAACAGCAGTCCATGTACAGAAATAATCCTAAGGAAAGGATTACTGACACAAAAATACTTTGATTAATACACAGGGAATAAATGGGATGGCTGCTGCTAGTGCTACCTGTGTCCAACATCAACCTGTCTGCTCAACATCAGATAATCACTACTTCAATCTTAAAACACATATTTATGGCTTAAGATACAGCTTCTGCAGAAGCTACATTAAAAATGTAAAACAGAAATCTATTGTGAACTCTGTCCATATGATATTGTCAAACTTTCTACTCTACTACAATAGGACACTTCTTAGTTTTCGTAATTTCTCATCTGTGTTTTTACCACTTTTTTTCTTCCTCAAATAAAACCCCCTATTTATTCAAGGATGCTAGGGTTTAGCATACATAAATACCTTTCTGATTTTGAATATGGGACTGTTCTTGTTATTTAATCTTTTTGCTAGAACACAGGAGAAACCTCTGCCTAAGCACAGAGGCAGGCAGAGGGGCTGAGGACGGCGGGGCTGTTGGTTGCTGCTCACCCTTCCTCTCGCCAGACCAGGAACCCCTGATCCCTCCTTGCAGCCGGGTCAGGGCTTTAGCGCTGTGCAACTCCCGTTTCAAAACCAGTCCCTTCCCGAAGGGGACCACTTTGGCTACCTTTTATATTTACTGGTGTGCACAACTGTTAGGCCCCAAGGTGTGTGAACACCATACCCGGTAAGGCGCAAAAACAATTCCTATCTGAAAACATTTTTATGTTCACGCAAAGATGGGTGTTTAGGTAGTTCCTCACCTCACAGCCTACCTGACTTGAAGTGAGCATGTGAGAAGGAGTCTTTCCTCTCCTGCTTTCTAGCAGAAATTTTAGTAAATGCAGTTAGTGGTGAGCCCTCGCGTGCCCCGATGAGCAGCAGAGGGCACAGGGAAGCCCATATGGCTGGCGGCCGAGCATTCCCAAGCCTTGAGAGCAAAAGGCAGCTGAAGCACTCAGAGCACTTGTGAAGAGAGCAAGGTAAAGGCTGTGCGTGAAAGTCTAAGCTTAAAACCCAGCCTCTGTCACATGTATGTTGATGCCAGAACTAGCATCCCACATAGATAACGCCCAGTGCGCTGCTTGTCAGAGGCTGCTGGTACTTTCTGTGCTGCCCAAATGCCAGCCCTTGCTGCAGCCTGATCAAATCCTTCTGGTGATGGTTTTTTTGTTGTTGTTCCTTTTTAAAATAGAAACTTTCACTTCTGTTATTTGGCCAGTAACTTGCGTTACTTATGAAACCCTGGGATCTTTGTTTGAAAACATACAGATATCCTGTTCATTTCCTCTAAATATATAGTTTATTTCCCTCAACTGCGCCTGCAGGACTGCTGCTGCGCCTTCATCCAAACACCTATGAACTGTGGGGTTGGAGTGTTTGCTCCGCATCATCGCTGATTTAAAAACAAGAACCCTGCTGTGTGCTTTGAGAGAATCGCTACGTACCCTCCGTGTGACCTTCATTCCTCCCTCTCATACACGTGCTGGCCACTTGCATAGCGGAAGGGGGGGGAAATTGTAAATCCATTTTTTAGCTGCAAACATTTCTAATATAATTCCAAGTACAAGCATGCATCATAAAGTGAGAAACTTTGTGTGTTTGCGTTTGCTTTTAACTAAGCAGGTGGGAATAGGTATGGTGTACCTCCAGCCTAGGAATTGCTCTCTGTGCTGAGAAATACGCCGCCTCTGGTGCAGAAGAGGCTTTGTGTCCTCTAAGTTATTGGAACTTTGCTTCCTAAGGAGTCAGAGGCTTGATAGATTATGGGAGAGCGCGCT
>NW_009260022.1:5202259-5209729 GCF_000687185.1 Egretta garzetta | reverse complement strand
TCACCTTGTGTAACAAGCTTTTATGTCCCCTCCTATTTTCACACAGGGAATTGTTTATTTTTACGGAAGGCTCTAGTTCCCACAGCAGACGGCAATGGCATAGTTCGCTGAGCCCTGCTGAAGCAAAGGGGCGAACTGAGGGCTTCCCTGAAGCCGGGGGCATCGCTCGCTGACGGCGGCTGGACGAAGGCGCGGGCAGAGGGCTGCGGGTGCTGACTCTGCTGCCGCAGCTCGTTTCAAAGCCACCTTAGCTCGCTCCATCGGCCGCTCGGCAGCGGGAAGGCCAAGCTTTTCTTCCTCTTCCCACTCACTCCTGGCTTTGAATCCCTGACTCCTTCGGAAGTTGCATGAATTTCTTGGTACAGGGGCCGCTTCCTCGGGTGGCGTGTCTGAAGGAGGGCGCTAGGTGGCACTTTCGGCTGCTTTGCTTCATTTTGCGCTTCCCAGCCAGGAGAGCGTCTTTGATGTCAATGTCAACCCTTGGGGGTTATGTCACTTAGAAACATTTTGCTACTATTTCATTGCTTGTATGATAAGCAATTCATAAGCCGCGATCCTAGTGTTTAGCTACCAACAACTCTGATTGTATGGTTTTGGTTACGAGCACGCAGCAATGTATAGTTCATCATTTCAGGCGCGTTTTCACTGTTGGTGCAGCAGTGTGTTCACTCCAGATGTATGCGGCTCGGTCCTCCACGCAGTTGCACAACTCTTAGGCAAGTAAAATTCCCGTATTGGCGTAAAAATGATGCAACAGAGTAACACGCCTGACTCTGCTCTGTTTCAGTTCAACCGAAAGCAGTATGCTACTAGACCTAAGCAAATAAAGTCTTTAACAAATAAAGTTTAACTGCAGCTGGAGAAGAAGGTAAGAATTAAAATTAAATACTGTTTTTATTGAAAATGTCAAATGGCAGTAACAGATAGTTGTAAGAAAGCCACTCTGACCATACTGCAGTCTTAAACCCAGTATTTACTCAAATATTTAACAGAAGAAATAAATTCCTTTTCATTGCGAGTCAAAGGAATAGAAAACACAATCAGTCTGGCGGTCTGTATGAGATTAAAATATTGTCCATGAATGTAAATGAAATGCCAAATCACTGAACATAATCAGGAAAAGGTATGAGGAAGAAACCATGTCAGGGAAGAATTTGTAGGTTACAGAGGGAGAAGTATGAAAAAAGTATAGGTTGAGTAGCTTTATGCAGAAGAATTCAGGAAGAAGAGGGTATATTAATGCTCTCCTGTGACAAAGTAACAGAAAGGATTGAATGCTATAGCACTGGTGAAGAAGAAATAAATGAACAAAAACCTACTGGATTTCTGCCAAAGGAGACAATAGACTGCAATCAATAAATTTGTGTGGTAACGTTTAAACTGTGTTCATGTAATAAATAAATAGTGCTCGGAAAATGGTGGGATACGATGTGATCACAAGTGGAAACTTAGTAAGTGGAGAGAGTTTACAGAGATTTGGGTCATATTCCGAAAACATTTCCAAAGCTTTTAATTTGTGATGCCACAATTGATTTTGTGGTTTATTTGTTTGTTGGGGGGGGGTGGGTGGCTTTTTGTTTGCCTTTCTTCACTAAGCAATTGCTTGCTGAATCAGCAACAGGTGCAGCAGATCACACATCAGCAACAGCTTATTTAATCAGTGCAGCTTGCCTTAATGCAGCTTTCCTGAGCAAAACAACGTTTACTGGCTTTTGTGTGATACTGATAGCTCTTCTTTTTTTTTTTTTTTTTTTTTTTTTGTTTTGGAGGAATTGGGCTGAATTTGAGTAGTCTTATGGTGACTGAGCAGTAAGAGCACTGTGAACGTGTAAGTAACAAGCTGCCTGTGTCAAAATGAATGAATGGGTTTTCTTAGTTCAAGAAAGAGCTGTAACTCTGATGTCCTCTTAATAATTTCACCACATACTGTTAGTCGTGTGGGTGTGTGAAAATGTAAAAAGATATTTTGTCTACATGCAGTAGATACAGCTCTAGCCATAATATAAGGCAAATGGACAAGACTTTATAATCATTTTCCAGATAAAGCATTTGAAACTGCTAGCTTAAAATAGGGATTTCTTTGTAAGACTTTTGCATACTTTTTTCTTTTTTTTTTACCCCAGTCAGACTGGTTAACTTGTTAACTCATCTCTGGTACTTGTATTTGACTTCAGCAAACTTACCTTCTCGCTAAGCCAAGTAACAGGTTGACACCCTAGCACCAATGATGGAATTCACACATTTAGGGTGTCTGTGCAACATCATTTTGTTTCCCCTGAAAGCAATTTCAGAAAAACAGCCTCACAGTATTAAAATCATATGGGGCTATTCTGAACTGTACTGAATTCAGTGCAATCTAATTTGAACTTTTTTCTTCACTTTTTGCTTTAGAGAGGTGAATAACTTCACCATGCACACATTTACTGCTCTTGCTCACAAGAGCACTCCATTTCAACAGACCTGAACATACATAATTATTGCTGAAGTTTTAGTTTGCCTTTCTGCAAGCTGACTGTATTAGCTTCACGTATTGTCTTTCGGTGGATACAATATTTTAAAGACTATAATTGCACCTACTGCTCTGTGACATACCGGTAACGCATGCCCTTCTCTCTGCCACAGAACAAAGTGGAAGTGAATATGGCACAGTAAACAGGGACTTCACAAAAACAGCTTGAATGTACACATGGTCTTACAAAAGACACTATACCAAAAATACCGATTAAGTTCTCGTAACCAATGTAGATAATGAGGGGTACTACTGCAAAATTGTAGATGAGCAGAGAAATAGCTTTCTTGAAAAGGAAGATGCTTTACAAAAGTGTTTCATGGTACTCAAAAGGAACGTAAACATCCGGTGCATCCCTCATCATTTCTGTGTTAACAACCTTCAGTCTTATGGGTAACAGCATCTGGCTGGTCATTCTCCCAGCCTCTGGGTTAGACTGCTCTCAGGGACACACATGCTGGATTTGTCATGGTGTTTAAGACTCAAAAGTTTGGGAAATTCTTTCATGGGACTGTTGAGTGCTTTCCCTTTGACACCCCCCTCCAGAGAAGTAGTCCAGGGGCCTATTGCCTGCCTACAGATTAATTTTCCTCAGGTTTCCCTTGTTGCTTGACTGCCTCATCAAACGTAGGTATACTGTAAGCTATAGTTTATTTTCCAGTAACCATGTAAGTCAGTGTGATACAGACAAGCATTTCAGGTTCTTCCTGAACATCCTATGAACAACTGCAAGAGAACAGACATTAGAAAACAAAAAACTTTCTGAATCCTGAACTACATTTTTAGATAACCAAAGATAGACATGCATTTTCAGATGGGATCAGCTAAGAAAACTTAACAGAGGTTGAGCACAGCTCCCTGCCTTGCACATTATATCACCATCTATTTACATGGTAAGCAGCGAGCAGTACGAGACCAGTACTTCTTCCAGTGCTAGAGTTACAAGGCCATGTTGTCTGTAGGCATAATTCCAATTGTCATACAAAATTTGGTTCATTGTCAATAACCAAGGAGCATTGAGTAAGCATTTTTCCTGTAACTGAATACAAGGAGGTTACATAAGAAGTGCTAGTGTCTCCACCCATTGTTGTAATTATTGTGCTAGCAAGATCGTGAGATTATTCCGAGCTGTTGAAAACCAGGTGCACAGCCATCTGGAAATTGCACTCCAATTGTACCTGTAGATTTCCAGACAGATTTCATCCCCATGCATTTGCCAACATTCTCGCTGTCTGCTCATCCTCTGTATTCTTATTTTTGTCTATTCTTGGAAAAGTCACTTTTTTGTAATATTTTACTGAGAGGTTATTTAGAGAGATGTTGGTGTTACATTTTCAATCGGTAGTGCTGCTTTGAAGCTCACCCAACGCTTCCTATTGTAAGGCAGTGTTGTCTTTCAGTTATCGCCACACCCTAGCAATTTGGCTCCAACTTCCATGCTAGCTCCCTGACTCTTTCTAGAAAAAAACACCACTACTTTTAGTATTTTCAGAAACAAACTGGAGAAATGTACTTGCTTACAGTAAATGCTTGAGGGCTTTTCTTCAGAATACTCCAGCATTTCAGGCTTTGCAACAAGTGCTTGCAGTTTACCAGTGAGGTAGCCTTCACACCAAGTACAAAGACATGTTTGTCATCCCCTGAAAATCAGTCCCAATTGGCTCAGTTATATGCCTTTGAAAAATATGTTTGCATGTGGTCACTGCTAGATCTTAAAAGGTAAATTCTCTGAAGCCTGTTCTCATTGACAGGGTTAAGCCTCTTGCAGGTCCTGTGTGGGGTCAGCCTGTATACGTGTAATTGTTGTAGGTAAATGAGTATGATGAAAGCCACAGGTCAGCAGGATGACTCATGTAATGGTTGCCCCAGCCCCTTTTCACTGGTTGAGCTGTTGCCCAGATCAAAAAGCAAGAACTGTCCCTCCCATACACCTGGTTGACTACTTTGGTGGCACATAAATGGATGGAAACATCTGATTTGTGTGAAAACAGAACAAAAATCAAGGGGGAAAGCAGTTCAGGGACTATGTAATGGGTGGTATGGGAATCCTCAAGAGGATCAAATTAAGATTTTTGGGGACAACTTTCAGTTTTATGTTTATTTAGTAGCTATTGGAAAGCTTGGCTTTGCAATGCCAGTAATGGTGTTTTCTGTGATCTACAGTTAAACAGCCAAAGTTGAGTTACCAGTGGTGGAGGATAGCTGTGATCAAGAGCTGATGGACTGTACAAATCTGTCCTCTCAGCAGTGTGTGAACAAAAACCTTGCCTCTCCTGTACATTAGTCACGCTATTATAGCTATGGTCATTGCTAGTCTGAATGTTGTGGGTTTTCTATTAATACATGGGGGCTTCTTGGTATTTCTATGGGTTGGGTGAAACTCCATGAGAACTGAGGTCCACGACTGTCATCCTGAGTGTACAAACATCTGAAAAGGAAAGTAAACTCAATTATAAAGCCAGGGTGCTGGAACGCAAAGAAGGTCTGCACAGAACAAAGGTACATCCAAGGCCAGAGAAGAACATGTGGCTCCAAGCAAAAGTCTACAGAGCTTTGATTAAGTATTGGGTGAGTGGGGAGGAGGTGTCAAACAGCAAGATGATGCTGTCCTCTGCTGTTCTGGAAAGCTGGACTTCGTACAGTCTTTAGGAACATGCAAGAGTATCCTGTGTGTTCAGTACTGCATTAGAAACCATTCTTGACTCCGAACATTAAGTTGTTATTGCTAATTATCCAGGTCAAAACATGCTAACAAAACTGTTCCTAACAGTTCCCAACCAAGTGGAGAATTGGTACTGTAATCCAGTGTTTTAGTTACTCATGGTGCTGTTCTGCTGGTATAGTCTGGTTAATAAAGGCTTCATGTTTCTTAACAGGGTATGGGGTCAAACCCTGGTGCTCTTCTCTGTTCACGTCAGAAAGGGCTGCATATCAGTAACAGACAGTTGCTAGACTGCTTATAATATGTTTAAAAAATTAAAATCTCCAAGAGGAAATATGCTATATTAAGCCCTAATTATTTATTTCCTTGCATATAATTTTCCCTTATTTTTTCTTAGCAGCTATAATTCACCCAACTTCCTTTAAATAATCTCAATTCTAAACTGAATCTTATTGTATTTTTTCTAGGTTTTTTTTTATTTCATCATGTGCCTTTGATACTAAAATTTTGAACTTTTGAGTATTTCCATTCTTTGGTGTTTCCCAAAAGAAAACACAAGAGTCAGATCAAGCATTACTTCCCTGATCTACATGCTAGAGCTGAGATGGAAATACAGCCCACTCTCTGGTAACTGCTTGTGCCCTGGAAAATCATGCTGTTTGGTGGTAGTAATCAACAGCAATCAGTGAGCAGCCTATCCAGCCAAACATATGCTGTTGTAAAATAATGCACTGAAGGAGGATCATATTTTAAAATACTTTATTAAATGCTGAATCACTAGTGATCTTTTCAAGAGGAAGAAATGAGTTTGAGAGAAAGGAAGATGTAAATTCTTACCAAGATTTCTTAATAGTCTGGTCTGACTCCCTTGCTACTCCCTGGAGCACATCCCTTTAAGGCATGTCACTTCTGTAGGGAAGAGTGCAAGGCAAAAAGCTAAAAAATCTGAAAGATCCTGTTATACTGTACTCCTGAAAACTAATCCAAGTGGCCTTTGTCAGCTGCCAAAAAGAGAAACTTTAATGTTGAATAAATAAACAAAAGAGTTGTCTTTATTAGTGTTTGCACCAAAAAAAAGTCTCACCCTAATGTCACAGCAGGCGAGTGTTACCTAACAGGCTATACCCTCTTCCAGTGATAAGCATACGCTTGTTGGCACAGCTTTGGTACAACCCTTCATTGATCTTTTGGTTTGGGCTGTGTTGGCCCAATGTAAGAGACCCAATGGGGCAGGAATGAGAGGCAGAGGGGAGGCAGGCAGGCACTGACTTCTGCATCAGCACTGCTGTTAAATGTCACTTGGGGTCTGTATTAAGTGTATACATTTTTAATGCAGCAACCCAAAAATTAACTCATTAAGCATCAGTACCTTTAAATTAAAATGAAAGCAGACATAAAATATCAACAATATAGTACCTTCTAAAAGATTCATACAATCATTTTTATCCCCACAAGTTTCTATCCCTGTCTGCTTTCTTTATGGGATTTTCTTAACCTTTTCCTGGCCTCTCATTTAGTACCCTTGAGTGTTATTTTTGTTGTTACTGCTGACGTTGCTGCTCTTAATGTATAGTATCTGATTTGTTTCTGGTAAGGTTCCTGCAAGTCTTTTGACAGTAGACCTTGTAAACTGAACTGACTATGGGTGAATTTATTAGATCATATCTGAGACAGCGCTTCATAAATTGTCCATCATGTACGTCTTTTTTTGGTTGAGGGAGTTCTCCCTTCCTGTCTGTTTTGGTCTACTCTGGATGTTACATGAAAGGGGAAGAAGAACAGTTCTTTTTTTGCTTGAAGTTCCCAATTTAGATGGGAAACTACTGAGTACGTAGACTCTGGATGGCATCGCATCTGCCAGGAAAGCTCACTTCAGTGAGGGCTCCAAGTAAGACGCGCTGGTTTGGGTCAAATAATCCATGGAAGAAAGTATACAATAGACAGAATATCACACTTGCTCTCTTTGCGGCTGCAACGTCTGGCTTAGTTCTGAGAAAATGGGCAGCTTGAACCGCTGTCTCCTCAACTGCATTAAAAACGAGAAGCCGTGGGAAAGCTGGATCCTCTTTTGTCATCTTTGGCTATTACCAGATTTTAGCTTTCTCTGGGGAAATCATTCACTGACTGACCAGCCCTGAGGAACTGACCCCATGTGGAAAACATGGCGATTTATGTCTGCTTTTGTTTCTAAGCTCTCTAACTGCTAAACAAAGTTACAATTAGCGTAGAAAGTTCAGGGCTGGGGGCTGCCCTGGCACGGGGCGGGCGGGAGGCCGGGAGCCAGCCCTGCTGTCGGCCC
>NW_009260022.1:5197564-5201754 GCF_000687185.1 Egretta garzetta | reverse complement strand
GGCTTCGGCCTTGGAGAGGTTGTCACCTTGGCACAGCACAAATCCTCTATACGTACCCTTGTGCAGAGGCGCCTACCAAAAGCGAAGTAGGTAAGCTGTCCGCTCCTTCCCCCGACTTTAGCTTTATTTTCTAATGAGACAGCTGTCACACAGGACGGTGCTGTTATTTTTTTCCCCTCTCGGGTGTTTCTGAGTGGAAATGCTGTGTGCTCGTAGCTGGGGTGACCATGGAAAGGAGCGCCGTGATGGGCAAGGAAGGGGCAGGCGAGAGGCATTTGTTTTGTTGAGGCTTTCTCACTGTAAGTCAAAGGATGTTTCACCCCTGTTTGGCAAGTGGAGTAAGTGAGGCACTTCCTAAGGGGTACCAACAATAAGATATAATCTGTATTTTGAAAAATGTTTTGCCATTTGCTTCAAAAGTATGTGTCCATCTGTTGACAAGCCCCAAGATGAGCCTTACTGAAAATTAAGGGAAGGTATGTTTTCCATTCATTTTTCTGGCTTGGTTTTTTGTGCTCTTGGCAACTGTTGCTTCATTTGGTCTTGTCTGAACAGCCGCACTGACAAATTTTGGTCTAGCTCTAAGTGTTGCTGTTGTGAGCTCTGCCAGTCGTGTGCTCAGGGCAGGCCTCGGCTTCGCTGGGCTTCCTCCGCATGCAGCTTCTCTGCGGTCCAAGCGCTTTCTTGTAATGACAGTGTAGAAAAAAAAAAAACTGAAAGAGGAAATGTGATCTCAAAGAACAAATGCTCAGAGACATTTAAGGTCTGATATTTCTTGGTGCATTGTCTGGATTTCAAGCTAGTGGTGGCCCACTTCTGGGATTAATTACCATTACGATATTATCCTGTATCTGCTTTCTTAGCCCGGTAGAGAGAAAAGTAAAAATTGCGGTTAAGAACTGCAGTAATCACTTCTTCCCACTTTTATCACTGTAAGGATCTCAAGTTGCTTCCCCTTTGACTTACTGTGCAAACTTTTTCACGACCATGCATATGGTACGTTCTTATCTGAGCTGAGGATGAGGTGCTATTGCTGCCATAGCTGGTAACTCTTCCTGCCCCGATTCTACTTTCAGCCTCCTGAATAAAATAATGTGTCATCCTTGGGATGTTTCTACATTGCACTGAAGAAGGAAATGAGGTCATGTTGTGGGATATAATTTATGAATAATGTGCACAGCCTTGCCAGTGTCACCAGAATTATCCTGAGAGTGATTATCGGTTGAAAGCTTGAGGGTGAGAGACCAGAGAGATGTACATTGAGGTATCTCTTCTATTCGGTCATACCATCTTTGACTTTCATTAAAAAAGAAAATGAAAGGGATTTTCCTGCTGGAAAAGGAGACAACTTCTCTATTTCAGTACTCAGTGAGGAACCTGATGTTGCTTAACTCACAGCTGCTGGAGAATTGAGTTTCTGGTCTGGTGAATTTTAACACTTTACAAATATTGACAACCTATGGGAGAAGTGGGCAAATACCAGTGCTCCGGTTTGTTTCAATGGAACTGTAAACTGCACTTGTTCCTTGCTCTCTGTCTGTTGTTGGTCTTCATACCAGGCTTCCTCTCGTGCTGGCTGCACTGTCCTTCCTTACAAACACAAGCTGACAGTCTGGCTGCAAGCAGCTATGCTCGACACAGTTGACAGCAGATAAGGCAGCATTATTCCTAAAAGCTTTGTCGTCTTTGGTCTGCGGTTCCCAACAATACAGCTGTGTCTGAGTTTTCAAGTGTTCAAATCTCAATCCTCAATCCCTGAAGGGATAACCACAAATCATATGTCCTGTGGAGTGAAAGCTAAGTGCTTTCCTTTAGGACTGTGTTGTGTTTTCTTATTTTAGTGTCATTTGACTAATTAATTTGTTATATCTACTGTAAGAGCAGATGAGTTTCGGTGTAGAATATTTAAGATTTTAGGGTTGCATCAGATCAGTATATTTGATTTCATTAAGAACTGTGAATTGAAGACATTTTTCTCATGTGAGATGCTAGTTTGAGTAAAGCCCCAGGTGTGATAAGGCTGTGTGTTAAATCTGCAATTAGTCATTACATAACCTCACAACAGTTATGTAAATGCACGTATCCTATAGAGCAAAAGGGGCTGAGAGATGTATTCACTGTGTTTAAGCAGCACACTGTGCAAGAGCTTGCGTTTCTGGAAAATACCCGCACCTCTGCAAGAGGTAATCTCTGTTATATGTGAATGTTTTGGGATGTGCACATCTCTGGAGCCGAAGACGTGAGTCGCACCCAAAGCCCTCTGAGGAGTGCCAGTACCAGCTTCACTGCGATGCAGTTTCTGTCTTTGAAACTCATGTGGTTCACTGAAAATTGGGCCCCTTGTAATGAAGTTCAAGGTGAGGGTAGCCTGAAGGAAGGCTGCAGGAATATTTGTGGCACTTTACATTAGATGGTCGTAGGATGTGTGCATGTATATCCATGTCAGTTTTGATCTAGTGAGGAAGATACAGGATTTAGCACATGCTACTGACTGAACAACTAGAGAGTCAGTCTTCTGCATATTTATTTAAGTCCTGAATTACAAAATGGGGACAAGCATACTTCTATATTTTTTAGCAATTTTAGGAGGAGAAATAGTAAGTTTAATACAGAGGGAAGAGAGGTGTTTAATTAATTTAGGCACAATTTTAGTTTAAAAGTATGGGCTTATGTAGCTATATTGATTGACTTACCTGTGAAGGTTTAGTCTGTGCGAGCAAAAAGCCTGGATAGCTCGAATCACTTTTCAGGAGAGAAAGAGAGGACTGAGATGTTAGAGTGGTAAAAGTCTATGTAACTGTATGTAGACTGTGGCTTTTGTGAATATGAATATCAGAAAATAAATTTTGTCATTAGTATTGACACAGTGGTAAAAGATACAGCCTTGGATAGGAAGGCATGGGGGATGAGAAGGAATGGCAGAATTTAGGGATAGATACAGCCAAAGCACACTTCCACTACAGATTAAATGTTGCATTTGGTTAAAAAATCTTCACGTTTATCTTATTTTTTCAAAGCAGGGAGTAGGTTGAACATGTTGCTTTGCCAGGAGCCTATGCAATGCTACAACCTTGAAGAATTTGAGGTGGGGCTCTGCCAAAAACCTGCTTTTTACCTTGCAGCTAGTGTAGAATATGGCTGGCTTCTTTCAAGAATTCAGTGTTGGAAATCTGGCTCTGATCATCCTCTTTTGGATGTTTTGCAAATCCCAACAACTTCCTTAAGTTTTGCTAGTAGAAGAAATGGTTTGTTTTCTGCTTTATTTATTTAAACTTTTTCCACCATTCTGTGGTAGACAATGCTTTGGGCTCCTGGCCCAAATACACCTGGGTGAATGTATCATCTATAACATAAGGCAAAAACAACCTTTAAAATAAGCCCTACTTAGAGTGTGACTCATTTGCTTTGGGAGAAGAGGTAGCCGAGGCTACTGGACAGATTTGGATGATCCAGCTGTTCAGTCCAGATAAATTATAACAGCATTGTAGGATTGCTTACTAAAAGCCTGAGGCATAAATAAAAGTTATGAGTCAAAGAGTTTATGCTACATGTGAATATATGTATGCTGGATGCCAGGGTGTGAAATGGAGCATACAAGATCTCACCTTTGCTCTGATTTGATTTACTTCCTTATTTACCTGGCTTTTATGTGTTCTCTATTCCCTGAGGATAGGATCCAAAGAGGCTGGGAAGACTTCTTAAACCAGTAGTTAATTTGCACAGATCTAGCCACCGTGCTTGTACAAAGCACTGGCTTGGGAATTAGGAATCTCAGCTTTGCCACTGATATAGAATCATAGAATCTTAGAATCGTCTAGGTTGGAAAAGACCTTTAAGATCATCAAGTCCAACCATTAACCTAACCCTGCCATCCCACCACTAAATCATAGAATCATAGAATGTTTTGGGTTGGAAGGGACCCCTAGAGGTCATCTAGTCCAACCCCCCTGCAGTGAGCAGGGACACCGCTAACTAGATCAGGCTGCTCAGAGCCCCGTCCAACCTGGTCTTGAATGTTTCCAGGGATGGGGCCTCCACTACCTCTCTGGGCAACCTGTTCCAGTGTTTCATCACCTTCATTGTAAAGAACTTCGTCCTTATATCTAGTCTAAACCTACCCTGGTTTAGTTTAAAACCATTACCCCTTGTCTTGTCACTGCTGGCCCTACTAAAAAGATTTTCCCCATCTT
>NW_009260022.1:5159379-5197175 GCF_000687185.1 Egretta garzetta | reverse complement strand
AGCTTGTCCAGGTCTCTCTGGATGACATCCCATCCTTCTGGTGTTTCAACCGCACCACTCAGCTTGGTGTCATCCGCAAACTTGCTGAGGGTGCACTCGATCTCGCTGTCTAAGTCATTGATGAAAACATTAAACAGCACTGGTCCCAGTACAGACCCCTGAGGGACACCACTCGTCACCGGTCTCCATCCGGACATCGAGCCATTGACCACTACCCTCTGGACACGACCATCCAGCCAGTTCCTTATCCACCGAACAGTCCACCCATCAAATCCATAGCTCTCCAATTTAGAGAGAAGGATGTTGTGGGGGACCGTGTCAAAGGCTTTGCAGAAGTCCAGATAGATGACGTCTGTTGGTTTTCCCTTGTCCACTGATGCTGTCACACCATCATAGAAAGCCACTAGGTTCGTCAGGCAGGACTTGCCCTTGGTGAAGCCATGCTGGCTATCTCGAATCACCTCCCTGGTCTCCATGTGCCTTAGCATAGCATCTAAGAGGATCATGTCCCTAAGCACCTCATCTACCCTTCTTTTAAACACCTCCAGGGATGGGGACTTGACCACCTCCCTGGGCAGCCCGTTCCAGAGCCTGACAACCCTTTCTGTGAAGAAATTTTTCCTAATGTCTAGCCTAAACCTGCCCTGGTGCAACTTCAGACCATTATGTTAAATGGCTTATGGCCTTTGCCTTAATTTCGGTCTCTGCAAAGTGGGGTAAATTATCTTGACTTCCTTTCCGGAATACTGCAGGACTTAGTAATGTCAAAATTTTATATGTAGAGTTAGCTGATGGACTGCACATGTTTCAGAGCTGGGTCACCAAAGCCATATCTGTTTCTGGCAAGACATTGCTATTGACCGTGGAATGTTGGTGTTTGATGTCCTCTCACTTCATCTGATTTGCAGACCTTACATGTCTACTTGTGTAGAGAACCTGCTGTGTTATAGTCAGCCCTTTCAAAGCGGGTCGCTGGTGACAAGTGAAGATCAGGAGTCACAAGACTTATCTGTTGTACATAAATACTTAATGCATACTTAAATGTCACTGTTACAGGCCTAAAGAATTGAATGTAGGAATGTGGGTAAGCAGTAGCATGATGAATTAGATCATTGGCTACTATGTCATGTGTGGATCCCTTGCTAACTGGAAAGTATATCATTAGCGTGTGATACTGAAATATTGGGAGAGGTCAAAGTTGCACAAAGCAAGGTACAAGCCTGAAGTGTGATATGATGATTTCGTTTCTCAATTTTTCTCGAAGGTAGAGAGGGCCTTGCCAAATGTTTTTCTGCCAGGGTGGAGAAGCTTGGTCAAATTTATCTTCCTTGCCTGGTTCTCATGTTCTTGTAAGGGCTATTCCTCTTGTTATTCTGTGATAGTTTAAGAGGGCATAAGCTTAGACTGTAAAAGAATATGAATGCAAGGGGATTTGATGTGTGAAGAATGAGTCTGTAGGAGGATGCACAAAAAAAGAACTGATACTGATAGACTATGAAGATTTTTCCTTGCAACAGAATTATAGATGAGTACAAGTTTAGTACATTTGCAATTCCCTCAAATTAGATGATTTTGTAACCTTTGTCGCTCACCTCTAGGAAAATAGATATGTGGCACAGAGTAACTGAGGGAGCATCTTGTGGGGAGGAGAACAGTTTCAGGCTCATTGGACTTGAATTGATGGCAGGATATTCACAAAAGAGATCTTGGAGACAGGCTGAAGTGATAGTTTTAACAGAAAAAGATAGGTCTGGATTAGAAAGAGAGATCTATGACTCGTTTATTTATGATTGAATAAGTGCTTATGAAAATACATAGGCAGAGGATGTAGGGAGACAAAAGAGGAACAAGGAAGGAGCCCTACAAGCACCCATGGAAATTTAGAAGAATCCTCCTATGTAAATGCTACAGGAACAAGTAGAGATGGTAGGAGAATTAGGAAGAACTATAATTAGAAAAGATGTGGGAAGGACACAATTTCAAGATAATGATGATGATTATGATAAAGGTGTATGATGGTCACAAAGGATGAAAATGGAACACCAGTTCTGAGAGTTCAAGAAGATTTTGGCCTCTCAGGATTTTGGTAAGAGCTGTTTCAGGGGCAGAACCTGGATTAAATAGGATCTAAAGATGGAGGTGAAGGAGGACTCCCGACCTCGCATAAAGCTGAGTGTGTGGAAGCAGAGGTGAACAGCAGTAATTAAAGGGAGGTCAAGAATGGGATTTTAATATTGGGAGTTATTAGTATATTTTTGTTGTGAAGGAAGAAGAACCAAGTAGAATATGATTTAGGGAGGAGCTGAGATAAGATGTCCTGGGGCAAACAAAAGGAGTTAGAAAAGAAAACTAACATTTTGATAGTTGAAAGCAGAGAGGAGGTGAGATTTGTAGTTAGGAATTGACAGTGCGCTGAGGAGGTAAGACAGGTTACAAGCTGCTAACAAGTATGTGAAGGGTCTCATGCTTTCCTGTTAGAGAGTTAACTACGCTTGTAATGGTAGTCCAGGAAAGCAAGGAATGTACTCTGGGAAGTTAGCAA
Organism: Egretta garzetta; assembly: GCF_000687185.1. NCBI lineage: Eukaryota > Metazoa > Chordata > Aves > Pelecaniformes > Ardeidae > Egretta > Egretta garzetta. The sequence goes on along the minus strand of NW_009260022.1, from coordinate 5,194,633 downwards.
TTATTGTTTTCTGAAACAATAACTGGAAAGTGCTGAAGGGCTGCAATTTATTCTAAATTATGTTTAGATCCTAGAATAACAGCAAAAAAAAGCCTTATATCACCTTTCCTTCCAACAGCTTTTTTGCTTGTTGAATGCCCAATCTACATTTAGTTTTAATATTTCAGTGTTACCCTCAAAGTACTTTGGGAATTTTTAGCCCCTATCAATTGTTTTGCTGAATTGTGTGGGCTTGTGTGAAGGTGCGTGTATGGCATGACTTCTCAGCATTCTTCTTTCTCAGAGTTGTTTCTCTGTAGCTACTTTTTATTTGTCTCATTATTTGTTTGTAATGCACTTGTAAGTGTAAACTCTTCTGTCAGCAAGCCTGGTATCATAAATATTCACACACACAGTTTTGGAAGTTAATAAATAAATACTTTTTTTTTTTTTAACAGATGAGATCATTTCAAGCTCTTTTTTTGGAAGAGGTGGTCAAAGGAAATGGATAACTATTCAGACTTCAATACAAAGAACCTCTCTTCTTTGGCTAATATGTCTATTTCTTTGCCTGGACAAGTTGGACTCAATACCACCAGTGGTGCTCCTTCTATGTCAATAAGCAGGCTTTTCCCAGCCCTGTTAGAATGCTTTGGAATAATTCTTTGTGGCTACATAGCTGGAAGAGCCAACATTATCACAACAACTCAGGCCAAAGGACTGGGAAATTTTGTGTCCCGTTTTGCACTCCCAGCTCTGCTGTTCAAAAACATGGTGGTACTTAACTTTTCTAATGTGAATTGGTCCTTCCTGTGCAGTATTTTAGTGGCCAAAGCTGCTGTGTTTTTCTTAGTCTGTGTTTTAACATTGTTGGTAGCCAGTCCTGAGAACAGATTTAGCAAAGCAGGTTTGTTCCCTATTTTTGCTACACAAAGCAATGACTTTGCACTGGGATATCCAATAGGTAAGTAGTTCCTTAAGCTTTCTTCTTTAAAACTATCTTTCAATTTGCTTTGATTTTTTCATAATTTGAAATTGACTTCTGAACTGAAGTTATGAGCTATCTAAGCCATTTCTCAAGTCACATTTCTTTACCTCAGACCACGTAAGGAAAGAAAACTGCCAGCTGGAATGAATGAGACAGAATTTAAAACAATCCAACTACTGTTGTCTATGTGATCTTGTCATGTTAAAGTGAATCAGATGGCGGGGGGAGGGAAGGATTTAAAATATGACTTCAAAACTGGTATAAATTACCTTACACTTACTACACGTTAAGAATGCCCTTATGGGAAATTGCCAGAGTTTCCCTCAAGACCAAAATTTCTTGCTTTGCAAATATGAGCCTGTACCTGTTGCCTCTGAAATAGCTGTTCTGGGTTTTTTACTAGTTTGGCATTGCCTCTTGGTTTAGCTCAAAGAAAACATTTATCCATAATGTTGGTGCCTAGTGACTGTGGAGTGTGTGACAAACTTTAAATCTGTTCAGAAGAAACTGCTAGGTTTTGTGCTACTTTTAATTTATGTAGCCAATCATGTTTTAGCCCTTAACCTTTATTCTATTGTGGCCAGTAGGCGTGCTTTAGGATATAGTCTTGGAAGAAGTCTGTCTTATAAGATTGCTGTGTGATTTGTGGTAACTTGCATGGGTGTATCTCAAATTGGAATTTTATGCAGCTGTGGTACCATTCTTGGGATGTGTAACTAACCACTAGTCCAGTGGAGCTAAAACCCAACCAACCAAAAAACAGAGAGACATTCAGAGTATAACTTGTATAGCTGTGTACTCTCATTCTTGTAAGCCTATATTCTGAATTCCAAGCAATATCAGTTATTAAGCTTAATTTTATCCCAGTCTGCAAGACTATTATTTTCTTTCCTTTTGTTAAGGAAGATATTTTTTTTCTTTTTCCTTTTTATAGGTTTTCTTATTGGTATGTTAATATGCTTTTAGGCATACATACTATGATACTTGGGAGGTGATCTGGAGTTGTAGAAGGCTTCTCCCACCTGCTACTCTGTGAATTGCAGTGCTTTTTACCTGCCTTGGGGGGCTCTTTTGTGCCAATGTAGCCTTCAGTGCTGCCTCTCCCCAGGCTGACCCGTGTGGCTGGTGTGGGAATGTGCACTGCAGGTATCAGGATCTTCAAAATACACCTCAAGTGGAAAGTATTTGGAGAGGATGCCTGGACTATATTTTATTTGTTTGCTGCTCACTGAAAAGAAAGTACTCTGTGCTTCTCAAATTCTTTTGAGATCACTCTTATCATCCAGAAAAGGTTAAGAACAAAAAAAGAAAGCAAGTTTATTCTAGCAAAGCAAAAAGCAAGATATTTGATTACTGAGTTGAAAATACAGTTACAAAAAGGAAGCTTAAACGTGCAACTCCAGATTATACGTAACAAGAAGTAGCTCTGTATTTTAGATTACTTGAGGAGTTGGCAGTTTTATTCTCCCTATTCCAGGGCAGCATGCTCAGGAGAATCTTGAATCTTTCTTACTCTTCAAATTTGCTGGATATGTATAAAATACAGACAAATGCAATTGCAGACACTTCTTCCCTGGGTGAAAATACTCTGTTTCCCTCAGTTGCATCTCCTGAGATTTATTCCTCTTGAGAAAAATCAGAAGTGTATCACAAATAAGGCTGTGAGGATTATGTCTTTGTTTCTTGGTACTGGTTTAAAATGCCAGTTAGGGTTTCTCTTTTTTTTTTTTTTTTTTTTTCTGTTTTGAAGTTGTCTAAACATACTTCCATTGTATCCTTCTAGTTAAAACATTCTTTCTACTTTGAATGGCTTTCTTGTCAGATTGCATTTTTCTTCAAGTATTTAATGATTTATAAAATATGATTCACATTTCTTCTATGTACATTCTAGCCAAGTTCACAACATATAGTTCATTAAGAGCTTTACTGCAATACTTAATGCAACAGTAAGACTGTGGGCACTCAAGAGTTGTTAATTTCTCAAAGCTGTTTTATTTCCTTTCCTATCCTTTCCTTTCTCCCAGCCCCAAACTTTCACCAGTGTTTGGTTCATGCTGTCAGGTGTGCAAACTTTTTACTGGTAGTGGCTTCTCTGAAGTGTTTGCAGGACTAGGCAACAAAGAATGCCTTGGTTATTTCTTTTTATCTATGATGATAGGAACTGTTTTGAGCAAAACCTGATCTTTTGATGGGAATATATTTTTAAGGGCTGCTTCAGTTGAAATTTGTAAAGGAAAAAGAATCAGCACTGACAAATCTGTGGTTTATAAGAACACTATTTTAAAAGGCAGTTTGAACTCTTAAATAGATAAATAACATCCTGAGTTTTCATCCCATGTATTTTTTTCTTTATTTTTTTTAATTTAATAACCACTATGCTATTTTTTGCTATTGAGCAAAGATTTGCACATAAGAAAATTAAAATACAGATTAAATTTTCAAAGATCACCACTCTGATTTTCTCTAGTCACTTTTATGACAGTTCTACAGTACAAACTGAAAAACAACAGGTACAGAGATTTGCTAGCAGACCCCTTGATATAGGTAGAATTACTATGATAGCTTTATCTGTTTGGGTTTTATTACTAGATGAGATAATAAAACTCTGACAGAACAGCTTCATCTACTCTCCAGTGCTGTATTGTTAAAGCACAGGTGTAGCCAATATGTTGTGTAGATGATGGCTCAGTTACCATGACTTTAATGGTGCTAATTGTATTAAGTGTGAACAACTGGTATGTGATTTATATGTAATTTTCAGCAGCTGGGATGTGGAAAATTGATTTTTTTTTTTTAAAAAAAGTATTAAAATAGCTTTTAATTTCAATTCTTTGTTATGATCAGCAAGCAGGCACCTTGATTTAAATAAAAAGAAAATTTTTCATTTGAGATAGTTGTGGATTATTTTCACTGTCTTAATGATTCCTTAAGAGTAATTTCTTTTTTTTTTTTTTTTTTTCCTACTGACTCAGCAATCTACATTGATTCCACTTTATGCTACCCAGGAAAGTGCATTGTGACTTCATACATCAGTTAAATTACTTATAGAACTTAATATATGAAGTATACAGTTTCACTTTGCCAAAACCCAAGGATTTATTACATTTTTCGCTCAGACATTATTTAGATGTGACTTGTGTTGAGTTGCATTTGATTGAAACAGGCACTCTCTATAAAGCAGCATAAAAACATCACTCTAAGGTTTGAGGTTTTAGAAAATTTTGACTTATATAAAAAGCATCCAGCATGTTTAAAGCAGTTGTATTTATCAGAATATATTTAGTGTTTAAAACTGGCTTCTTAAATGCAGTAACTACCCACAAACTTGATAGTACTGTTCAACAGTTTATTCAGGATTTTACGACAGGTAACTCTTATATACGTGTTTTAATCATGGCTTGTAAGAGGAAAAGCACCTTTAGTACTTTTTCTTATATATTGGAAGTCCACTAATTGTGAATGTCAGTTTATTCAATCTAAAAGGAGGCTGTTTATAGTAAATGCTGATTTAGCACTTAGTAGATCCTGTCATTCCAGATGCTTACCTGATATGAAGGTAAAAATGTTTTGGATTTTGAAAAACATAGTCGTAAGAGAAAACTTTTTTCAGAAAAAGAACAGGTTTAGTATATGGGGAAATGGAAATACCTGCAACAGTTAGCTGCTTGGTTATCTTAAACCTTATTTAGTACTTTAAGTGTGCTAAGTTAACCCATAGAAAGGTCTGACAGGTGTATTTATACAACAGTGCTTCCTTTTTTTTTATATTCTTTGCAGTACAAATAGAATTGCATCTGCATATTAAGATACCTCTGCCTGGGGAAGCATGTGTTTCTCTCTAACTTGGGTAGGAAAAACTAGAACGGAAAGCATCACTTCACATATTTCTGAAAATTATTGGCAGGTAAAGGTAAATGTTATCTTTCCAAAGAAGTTTGGAAAACTAACATGGCATTCTTACACAGATAAACTCTATTGTTAGCCAGATAAACAGCAATTTTGGTAGATTTTATTCATCATTTAATACATATATAGGAGATACAACAGTATAGACCCAGAAGTTTTAAAATAATTTCACTTGAACTCTTTGTTTATAAAACACAATTGAATTCAAATATAAAGCACTAATGGCAATTGAAACAATATTTTAATGCTTACATGAGAAAGTGCTTCATATGTATCATTTCTCCTTTTCCATTTTTCAATATGAAGTCATGAAATTATGATAGGGAGACCAAACCCATCTGCATTCTGCAGGATTCAAGACCTTGCAGCTTTGCAAGTGACTTTCCTGCCTTAATGTAGGGTATTATAATAAAACAAAACAAAATCCTATTTTAAAAATGTGTATATATATATATTTTAATTCACCCTAGGATAGAATCTTGTATATCTTTCCAGGGTTTTTCCATGATTTTTGAAGTGCTGTTAGCACAAACTTGAAGTAAGAAGCAGTTCTACCTTGGTTCACAAGTATGTAGTAGCAATAAAAACAAGTGCTCATGATTTAAAATTCCTTGAGGGACTAGAACTACAGCAATAACTCTTGTCCTGAGTACTCCCAGAAAATGAACTAATAATCATGTGCTAATGTATTTTTAATTTGGTTGTTGCTTTGCTGTGTTGTACGGAATCGGTGTGGAAAGATTACATGTGATTTACCCGCTGAAAACTTGCTAAATTCCAGAGATGCGGGGCTCCCCTAAAATGAGAAGCAGCTTGTGTCCTGCAAAGGTGCATGTAATTCTCCACGTCTCATGTTTCTGGGGAGGAAAAGCAATTCAGGAAAACCCCAATTTTTTTCAGCATTTGGGATGACTCAAAGGGTGTGGGGGACTGTTATGTTATTTTCTTTTTTTCCTATAAATGTTGAGTATTCATAGAACCATTAAATAGTGTTGGATAGTTAATCTTTGATCTTTAATGTGTTCATTAGATGACTGTGGCCTAACGGCGATTGGGTGTACTTCTCTTAGTACATCATCTTGTATCAATTGTAAATGCAGTCAGCTCTGAAGGATAATGAAATAATTTTTCTCTGGTTTTCAGACAACAAAACTTAATTTCAATATTAATGTATTTTTGTACTGAAATGTTATCACTCATCACTTTTCATTTCCTGTCTTCTAGTTGAAGCTTTATATCAAACCACTTACCCAGAATATCTCCAGTACATTTACCTAGTGGCTCCAATATCTCTTATGATGCTAAACCCTGTTGGGTTTATCTTCTGTGAAATCCAGAAGTGGAGAGATAATCGCACTGTGTCACAGAGCAAAATCAAAATAGTGGGCCTAGCACTCCTTCGAGTTTTGCAGAACCCAATTGTATTCATGGTCTTCATAGGAATTGCCTCAAACTTTATTCTTGGCCAGAAAATTCCTGAATACCTTGAAAACTTCCTTGATGGACTGGGCAGTTCATTTTCTGGCTCTGCGCTGTTTTACCTTGGACTAACTATGGTGGGACAAACAAAAAAACTGACAAAGGGTATGTTTGTTGCACTGATCCTTCTCATCACAGCTAAACTGTAAGTTCGATTTATGTATTTTTATAATTTTGTTCTCTATATGATTTAAGCTCAGATATATATATACCAGTCAGATGGCTTTTCTCAAAATCATTATAGTGATACTATGTTTTGCTTCCAATATTTTGGGTGAGTGCTTCCCAAACTCTGATAGCATACAGCTCTTAACTTTTAAAAGAAATTTTGCATGCCACAGACCTGTTGTCAGGCTCTGCAGAGAAAAAAATTTAGGGGTGCGTGGCTTCATGGACTGCCTGCAGGCCATCTATCACAAATTGGCTGTCTGGGGAATCACTAGCTTAAACGAAAATCTGCTAGTTAAATAGTTAGACAAGAGCAAGTTTAAGTATTATTTGATTAGTATTTGTATTGTCTTTGAGTTGCACAATACATCTCTAAATTAGTTTGTTTCCCTTGCTTTGTCTATAAATTTTTGAAACTGCTATATTGGAAGAGCTTAAAAATGGTTGCTTTACATTCTTAAACTGTCTGACTTTTAAGGATGAATAAATGATGATTTTTGTTTAGAACTTATGCCATCATTATCTTCCCTTGAATATGTCTCAGTTACTGGTGAACTAAATATTTGCTACAGAGCTACAATTAACATAACAGAACAATTGTTTGGTGGTTAAGTTTATACTGTAAAATTTGAAGGTGCATTTGAATGTCTAACTAGCAAACTAGTTAGAAAACTAACTAGCAAACTTAAAGACCTAATGTATAAACCAGCTCAATGACAAATTTTGTAAGAACTTGAGTAAAAAATATTTTTTAATGTAACCACTTTGCTTTACTGTTTTGTTTATGTAATTAGCCTGTGTAAGGCTTATGTAGTGAGTGAGTCTATGTGAGATCTGGGATATTGCTGAAGGTGAACAGAATAGCATTGATGCAGAGGTTTTTTTGCTGGCCAAAACTTTCAGAATGGGATACTTAAACTTGAGCCCTTGTTATATTTCAGACAGCTTGCAAAAAGGTGGTCTAAGTTTCAAAGCTGCTGACTGCTTATAGCTACTATTACTTTAACAGTTGAAAAATGAGGGGGTTTTTTATCTTTTACCTTTCTAAATCTGAGGTTTATACAAAGAACGTATCTGCACAATCAGAGAATGTGCTTATATCCCAGAGTTTCGTGTAATTTTTACCATTTTTTTTGTGTATGGTTTTTTTTGGTTTAACTTGTGACATAAAATTTTTAAGCAGCTAGTAAATGTCATGGTAACAGTAAAGGCAATCGTTCAAAGTGATGTTAGTATTTTGCTTTTCATAAATATTACTCAAACTAGCGTTAAGGTTCCTTTTGGTTCATTTTCTGAGTAAAGAGGAGTCTATTGCTATAGCTTGAGTAATAACTTTTTTTAATTACTTTTTTCCTCTCTTTTTCAGACTTATGATGCCATTTCTCTGTAGAGAAATGGTGGAACTCTTGGACAAGAGTGACAACCTAGTCAACCACACCAGTTTATCAAACTATGCATTTCTTTATGGAGTTTTTCCAGCAGCACCTGGTGTCGCAATATTTGCAAGTCAATTTAATATGGAAGTAGGAATTGTATGTAGTTAACTTTCCCCAAACGTTTACCAACTTAAAGCTTAACTTTGTTGATGAAGTACTTAAATAAGTAGGCTTGATGAATTTGCTTTTCCATACTATAGACTCCTTAGATTTACTTGTACTCCCTAGATCTCAAATGTAAATTATATTTCAGATTATTAATTAAGCAAAGGACTCTTTCCTGATGTCTCAAGCGTCTTGATAGTACACGTTCATCAATAAGTCCTCATACTTTCCTTACTCGTTTCTCTAGTAGGAAGAACTAGGATAACTTTAGCTATAAAGAACTTGTATCTTTGTTGTGGGTTTGTTGGTTTTAGTTTCAGTTTTTGTTTTTCAAAGACCTTATCTTTGAGCTACTGTTTTTGTAGGAAAAAACCAGAAAGTATATTGCTGACTTCAGTAGGAACAGTGTTAGCTTAGTGCTGAAAACTTATGGAAGGGCTTATGCTTTAACTGATTCTGTTGTGTTGCCCGTTAGTTAAATCTTGTGATAAAAATGCATTTTACCTTTTTTTTTTTTTTTTTTAGTAGAGGGTATCAATTAACTTTTCAACTTAAAATACAAATTTTGTAACTGTTTCCTTTCTCCCACTTGAAGTGACATTAACACATTCCTGTTGACTTCCATTGTTTTTAATATTATCTATTTGGGGTTTGTTTAGTTGGGCTTTTTTTAAAGAAAAGGAAAAAGAAAAGGACACTAAAAGTAAAACGTACAAGATAGAATTTCATGCCCAACAAACTCAGAAAATCTCTTTAAAATAGAGATCTGTAGTATCTGAAGTATGAGTAACAATTCACACTTCCATCACTGCAAATTCTAGAAAGCAGAAAGACAATGAGAAGCCAAACCAGAAATCACTTAAATGTAAATATATATGGCTGCTTCTCATGAATTGGTGCATATTAGTATTTGCATAGCTACATGTTTTCTTATTTATTTAGTGTGTGAATCTTTGCATCCAAAAGTAATTTGTGACATTGTAAATACACCCCTAGACTGTAATCACTAGTATGTTTGACACCCATGAAAAAGCTCTGTAAGAATTTGCAGTAAGGAAGTCTTGATTCCTGCTATTTCAGAAGCTTGTTGAAATTTTCAGTTTAACTGTATGTATAAAATGGAATCTTTCTGGCTCAAATTCTAATTTGTTATAGAAACAACTCGGTGGTTTGTTAAAGGTCTATGTGTGTTTAATTCAAGAGTACAATTTTGCCAGTGGTTGTATTCCTGGAAGCAGATTATTTATCTTGAGATCTGATTAACTCCGTTCTTGTTTCTGTTTGACTCTTTTTGCAGATTACCTCAGGCATGGTGATAAGCACTTTTGTGTCTGCACCTATTATGTATGTTTCGGCGTGGCTGTTGACCATTCCATCTATGGACCCCAACCCACTGGCATCTGCACTCCAAAATGTTAGCTTTGACATAAGTATTGTCAGCCTCATTTCTCTGGTAGGTGTTGATGAAGTGAAATACGAAAGCACACTGCCATGTCAGGGTAGCATTAATACATAAGCAGCAAATCGAGTCATGATAAGATGGCTCACATTTCCCTGTTGTGTGCTGTTGCAGAAGGATGAGGAAGGAGTTAAAAAAATCTTGTTGATTTAGCAGTGGGTGAGCTGCACTGTAGAGAAAGGTGGGTAAGTCAGTTAGAGCACTGGTGCCAGGGCTTAAGAGTTTGTCGTCTTTTTTTTTTTTTTTTTTTTTAAATAACTGTTGGGCAGGGAATTAACAGTACTAGCTTACACCTCAGGGAATAATTACATCAAGCCATATGAGGTGCTTGGATATCACAGTAGTGGAGGCTGTGTACAAACTTCAGCTCCAGAAATGTCGATGAATAATTATTTAATGAAGTATTAATGAGTATTAATGAAAATGTTTAACTTGGAAGTTTTAATTTAGCTGTACCAGTTCCTTTCCTAGAAATTCTGGGTGTGCAGTTCTTAAAAAGTGTGTTGATAATCCACAAGTCCAATATAAATTGTGGTTTGACTTTATAGGCACTATGGATAGTGTGTTTATTTTATTCACTTTTTTAAAATAAAAACATCTATGTTGAAGGGAGTTGGAATTTTCTTAAGTTGTCATCTTACTGGAGTCCTCTTGTCTTGAAACTGTGCCTCAAGGGAAGCCACAGTTGAACACTGCCTCTTGCTGTCACAGATCATTTTGGGGGATTCAGGGGAGGGGGAGGAATTTTAAATTCTAAATTGCGAGGCTGCTCGGTTGTCGTTTATGTCCTGAGGAACAACCAGGCTTCACACACTAGAGGCTCTTGGTGCTTCCTGGAAATATTTCACCATTGTGGGAACACAAAGATGCATTGCTTTTTCTGGCCATAGTTGCTGAGGCATAGCGACTGGCAGCAGGCAGTGTGGAGCTGACTACAGTAGTCACATTGCGAAGAAATTTTTCAAGATTTGTTGTATATTGAGTTTCATGATAATCTGCTGGAATGTTCATCTTGTTCTTTTCAGTTTTGTTTTACTCTTAAATTCAATTTTTTCTTGTATGTTACAGATCTGGTCTCTTATTGTTGTTCTTCTGAGTAAGAAATACAAACAGCTTCCTCATATGATTACAACAAATCTACTTGTTGCTCAGGTCAGTAGTAAGAAGAATGCTGTTGTGTGAGTTTTGTTTTTTTCAAGTCTTTTAACATTCTTACAAGTTTGGTTTCTACAGTGATATCTTTGTAGCCATCTATGGAGGGCAGGGGAATCTGATGTGCAACTTGTCTGAACAATTTCTGTGCCTTAAAATACACCCTTGAAGAAAATGGTAGTTGGTGCTGGTAGTATGGTTTTCGAATACATCTATAAGCAATCAGAATGGAGAGTGACTGCTGAAATTATTTTTAGCATTATAACTAACACTGCCTAACACTGTTTGAGTGCATTTCTTCATCAATTTATGCCAATCTGAAGTCAGCAATGCCAGGATCAACAGGAGCATGTGTTTGACTCTATGGTGACCTGATCCAAGGAGCTAAATAGAAAACTAATCCCCATGCTGTTTTAGCTCCCTGAAATGGCTCGCTGAGGGATCTAACAGGTGCCAGTGCTGATGCAAGGAAGGCACATGGGAATGCATGGCTGGTGGCTAGGGAAGGGCAAAGCCAAATAGCTATGGATTAATTTTAATTGTAATTTAAAGTGAGAGAAAACTATAGAGTATGTGTTCCTTCTTCCCTTGAAGTCAACTGCAGAACTGCTGTTAAATTCAGTGAGAGCAGCCTGTGCTTGTAGTATCTGTGTGATAGTGCTTCCTCAAGTGTTCTGTAGTTTAAAAAAAATTTAATATATAGTAAACTCTCTGAGGTCTGATCATGGAGTCACGTTTGAAAAAAGTCATGTATGAGAGCTGCAGGTGCTTCTTGTCTATAACAGCAAAGTAAACTTTCATCTTAAAAAAAGATTCTAACTACTGTATTACTTTTCCTATAATATTTCAGTCTATCTTTTCAGATTCCTTCAGTACTAAAACTGTTATATATGCAGTATCACTGGGTGAAAACTTGTATAATTCTTGCCTGAACAAACATCTGTAGACCTCAGCTTCACGTCCAAATCATTTCAGATAAATGGTTTGTACTTAACCAAAGCTTTACATTTTACCTATAATAAGATATATAAAGGTTATATATTTTTTCTGACTTGCCTTACTCTCAGTTTATCTGAGCTATATAACTGCTGTGAAAAAAAACCCTCCTGAAAATAGGGTACCATATTCAGTGACATAACTGTAATACTGAGTTTGCTGCACTGGTTTACTGCTATGAGAACTATCAAATCAATAAAATGACACTCCAGTGAGTCTGGGGGTGGAATTTTGAAACTTATTGTAGCTATATTACACTGTATTCAGTTTTTCTTGTCATCCTGCTTTCCCTATTTAAATGGTGGTGTTTTACCTTTCTTTCCAGTTTATTGCTTGCATTGGAATGGTGGTATGGAATTTCATTGTTAAAGAGAAAGACATCACCGTGCAGATCCTAGTATTTATATTCCTCTACAGCTCACTTTATAGCACCTACCTGTGGACAGGTATGATTTTTCTAGGCAGAACCTAGGTACTGTAATAGAAAATTAATTACTGAAATAATTTTATTATAATCTTAATAGTAATTGTTCCTTTCATTTGTATGTAGTTGTACAAATCTGCATACTTGTAAGCTGTGCCAAGGTGCAGCGCTAGCAACACAGGGCTCTGCGTCAGGCACTGCTTCTGCTATGAAAAACTTCTACCTAGGCAGGCCTCGTTTGTCTATGCTAGATACAGCAGCCTTGCTAGCTTGTAACAAAAGACAAGAACCTGCTCTCAATGCAGAAGCAATTACAAATAGAGTGAATGTGGTGGCTTGCCCTTCAGCTAGTCAAAATCTTATTGGTGCTTTTTAATTAATGCAGAGTTTAAGATTTTAACTATTCAGCATTAAGTAGATTTAAAAACTTTGTGCCTCCAAAAAGTAGGAAATACAGAATGAAGGGAAATACCAAAGTAGCTTTAGTATTTCTTTTCCCTAGCACTTGTAATCTAGAAGAGCAGTGTGTGTGTTCTGCAGGTGTAGATGATTAATGAAGGGATTACTTGAAATAGGCAGAATTGAAAGATGCATCAAGAAGCTTGCAGAAACTTACAAGTATGATTAAAAAAGAGACTTTGGGTATTCAGGAGACTTTTTATACAGTTCTTGAGTCCAGAAGTCTAAGGGTTTGATTCCCGTGTTGGTTTTTGTGGAGTTGTATTTGTGTTTAGCTGAAATAGGTAGCTCATGAATAATATAGCCTAACATAAATACTAGCTTTGCTTCAGCATAAGGAATGTTGCTGAGCTTCTGAGTTGTGGCTAGAATAGGCAGCTCCAGAAGATACTCCCATATCTAGTTATATATGTAAAAATACATAAAACCTTTTTGTTAAATTTATCCTTAACTTTATAAAAAAACTAGTCAGTTTTTAAAGAAGTGTTATAACAGAATACAGTGTTTTTTGTTAGTTACATAAGATTGTCAGTCTAGAAAAGCTGCTGTTGATACCTTAAGAAATTAGTTACTTGTGTCTTAAAAGTTCTTATGACTTCTTTTATATGCTTGTGAACCTTTCTAAGCATTTAGAAATGAATGTTTAATACAAAATGTCTTGGAATTTCTTCAATGTTTCATTATTAATATGGGTTTTTTTAAGATAATAGTTGTTTCTATTTTTCAGGATACAAGTAGAAAAACTGGGACTGTTTGAAGGTCTGAGAGCATATCTTAGTTATTGAGCAGGTCACATCATAGAGTTTCTAGACTGTATTTATCAGTTTCCTTTTTAATAATAAAAAAGGCATTTATTTTTTGATTTTTTTATAGGTTTTCTATCTTTCTCTTTGTTTCTGTTGAGGAAGAGAGAAACAGTAAGGATTCCCATTGGATTTATTATCATAGCTGGATGGGGGTAAGTTAATTCAGGTGTTTCCCTGTAGAATTAGTGGGAGCATGCTAAATATGTTACTTTGTTTGTATTTTGCTCTTTCAGAGTCCCAACACTTCTGGTGGGAATCTTACTAATTGTTGGTGAACGTAACAGCGCGAGTATTGACTCTGCCTTTTTCTATGGAAAATATCAGGTATGGACACATTCTCTCCTCATCACTTCAGACTTCTGCTGTGTCCAATAAATTATTGAGAAATTGCCTTCTCTGTTTGCTTCTTATGTAAGTAGCTTTCAGTCAAAGTACAGGTTACCATAATAACAGTAGCGTTATAGAATGCTTATAGGTTGATACAAAAATGTATTTCTGTAACGAACCCTTAGGAAAACTTGTTTGAACAAGGACATTCACGTTTAGGTGCTATGACTAAGAAAAAGAGGGAGTAGGCTTCCCAAAGAAAATGCTTAGGGAGTGATAAAGAATTGCAGAGGCCTTTTCCTGGTGACTAATTTGTAGTGTCACTTGATAATTATCTAAAATTGTTACCGTCCAATAACTAATGAATGGCTTTTGGCCTGTAATTGATAGGATCTACGTTACGTGTATAGCAGTAACTTTCTGCGCTATGAGACTTCTTTGCACAATCATGAGTTGAAAGTCCCTGAGCCTGAACTATAGCTTTTACCTCTTATCAGAGGATGTGGAGTGCACTAGCATAGATATTTGTTGTGTTTTCCCTCTGCCTTTATGGATAGAGATGCTATGAGTCTCTCTGGGTTATCCATGTGGCACTTTGACAAGTACTAAAATAGCCTCACAGTGGACTCAATCAGTGTGATTAGGTGATTAGAAGGAAAGGTTAATCAATGGGATGCTCCCCATTGGAGAAAGCATTTAAATTAGAGCTGTGCCAGAGGGTGACAAGAGCACATTCCTCTTTGGAATTAAAAGGTACCTGAAGAGAACTTGAACTGGAGCACTAATGATTCTGAGGGCAAAGATGATGATGATGATGGATGTTTTTGGATTGCATGGTAAATAGGGGTCCCCACTTAAAAAAAAAAAAAAAAAAAGCTGAGTCACTCAGGCAAGGGAAATTAGTCTCATGTACTGATTGCTCCTTCACTGCCGCAAGATGCAAGAGCAGTGAATATAGAAAACTGTCTTATTCAGGTGCATTTGTTAGTATATTTAGGAAAGTACGGAAGTTAGAAAGATGGATATATGCAACTGTTTTCCTTTATTTTGAATTTAAGTGTATTTCCTTTGCTCTCTTAACAGATAATTACGACAGCAGTGATACTGTTCATCAGTATATTGATATCGGGTATCTCACTTATGTGCATGAACAGAAATAGGCAAGAGTCAAGCTATGAGGTATTGAACCCATATTCACCGCATAGCCCAGTGGAGGAGGTTGAAGTGGGAGGGAGTGAGGGGAATCGAGTTTCAGCCACTGTGCCTCAGCCTTCTGCGGGATCTTCTGCACAGCCTTCTCAAGGATCTTCTGCACAGCCGTCTGCAGAGATTTGTAAAAGAATAAACGGCTCAGGAAACAGTAAAATAATGTTCCAAATTTAATTCTGACCTGGGAAGGACAGTTGTTTACACCTTTGAGTGTTACGCTAGGACAGAAGAAAATCTAGATATAACTACCCAAGGATTTAGGTTTATGTTTCTAAGGACAGTTTGACGGTTATCACTGTAAGGACAGGGGAAATGGACAGAAAAAAAAGCATGTATATGGGTTTTATGTAAGTAGTGGTATCTTGACGAGGATGTGATAAATACAGTCCACTAGGCATCTTAGATTGTTTACCCACTAAACCATCTCTCTGAGAATGAATTATATGCCTGCAGCATTGCTATTCCATGTGTTTCTAATCCTCCTTGTTCATGTGTAGCCTTTTTGATCACTTCCCAGTTGTTTTTCCTCTGGCTAGAAGTGTTGCTTTTACGGTGGTAGTGCTGTGTTCAATATTTCTATATATTGGTAGTGTAACCCTTTTACCCTCTCAGCAAATTGGAAAAATTAAGTCTGCCTTCTCCTTTTGGGTTATTTTTGAGCATAATAGTTAAAGCAGTATAGAATATATTGTTATACTTGGAAAATAAATTATGGTAGTGAAGGAAGCTAACTATCCTGTTACTGTATATGCTTTAATAGGTTGCTGTTCCTGTCAAACAACAAATGGTGAATTATCTTGTGCTAGAGAGAGCAAAGCAGTGTCAAATGCTGTTGCAAGCAAGGTTCCTCCAATTGAGACAGGTAAAGCAGTAGTGTCTCCTTGTTTTAATACTACAAAGTCTTCCACAACATTTATGTGTGGTGTTCTCACAAAGAAACTGTTTGGGCTGTTGTTCTCTCAACTCTACCTGGATAACTTATATTTCATATTAAGTCAAGTATTGGGCAATATGTTAGATGTTTGTTCTCTTCTGCCTGATAGTTATTAGTAATCTTCCAGTGCTCAAGATGGACAGTTGGTTTGGGTTGGTTTTTTACCACTAGGTTGCTTCACATCCTTCTGAACATAAGACTTTACCACTCCATTATTGCCTTGTTTGGACACTGGGAAGTTGAATGCATAACCCTACTTTGCCTCAAGATTTCAACTTGAACACACTTTTTAACATTCTCATATTTACATCTTGTGTCTTCTAAAAAGGCCTTGGAAGCCTTTGCTGTAATCATGCACAGGTTTTGAATGAGAAACTTTAGGTCTAGAGGAGCAAGCACTTACTGCAGATTAGATCAGATGTCTGTGCTGCTGTGTTATCCATGTCTGACAAGGGAGATGGAGAAAATTGACTAAGGGGGCCTTAGGAGTCACTGAATAGAAAAAATGGGTCAAAGTGACTGTTCAGCACCTGATGGAAGACTGCATGTTCAGCCCACTCTTATCATGCATCACTTTCAATCATCAAAGCTAGCTGCAGTGCAACATTTCTTTTTTTCCTATTTTCTTTTCTTGGCTTTTTGCATCCTTAACAGGGAAGTTCATATCCTTGCACTTTGGATGCAGCATAACTTTCAACAAATCTAAATATTTCACACTGAAACATACTTCGTTATGTCTCCTCTTATAAAATGCTAGCTTTCTGCCTATTGCCAACTATTTTATCTGTTAAGTCATTCAGACAAGCATCATAAGAATGTCTTCCAATGATGGAGGAAGGCCAGTTTAATTTTCTTATCCTAAAAGATAAGGTAGAAAATATCTTACAGTTGAGTGGAAATTTTTTTCGACCTACTGAGTGAACATTTCAAAGCTATAAATCAGTAAAAGCAAATTGTAATGGATACACTTGTGTAACTTGGCTGCAATAATTACTAATCCTTCTGGTATCCCATTGAACTGCTATGACAGGTATCTGGTGCAACTACTTAGGTGTGTCCTTGCCAGGAGGCTTTTCACTGCCACCTAGAGGAAGATGGAAGATACTCAGAATTCCTTTGAACTTTCTAGCTGGAAGACAAACATCCATTCTGTGTGTGTTTGGCTCTTTTGATTGATAGAATGATGACAGTGTTCTGATACTCCATGTTAAAAATACAGTCACAGAACTGAAATAAATACAGTTGATTGTCTGATCTAGAGCTCAACAACGCTGAGATACAGAGTAAAAACATTAGAGCTGGTGGTGTATTTGAAATATTTATTCCAGAATTTTATTCTAAGTTTAAAAGCTTTTCCAAGAAAATGCTATGTTTTCATTATTTCTAGTAGAGTTTTCTAAATGTTAGCCACAACTTAAGTTTACATTAAACCTTTGGAAGAAGAATTCTGTTGCAATAAGTTTCTTCATTTTAGGAGCGCATGTAAACTACTGCTTCATTTGAGAATAGATGTCTGAACAGGTTATTGTAAAAGCTAATGTTACATTTTGTGTGTGTGACTTCACTACAAATACATACAAGGTAGTTTAACTCGGCAAGTTACACTAACAAGTTTGCTCATGGAGTGCCTAAGTAAGAAGCCTAATGAAAAATTCTGGTTTGTTTTTCAGCTGATCAGTGTGTGAGTCATTGCAGTGCTCAGACCTGCGTATTGGCTCAGGAAGAACAGCTTCTACAGACGGGAGACAAACAACTGGCCAGACACGTGCTGCTGTGCTTACTTCTCATTGTTGGCCTGTTTGCTGTAAATATTTTTTTCTCCCCATGTTGTTTAGCTTATTGAGGTGGAACGATTTTTAGGAAAGCTATGTAGACAGTCCAGTAAAAATCCTCCAATTCCTCATGTAACAATTCATTAAATAAATTAGAAGCTTTTTTTTGTTCCCTTACTGGAAGAGGGATATAATAAAATTAATTTTTCTGTGCCATGTCATAAATTAAAGGCAAATTAAGATTGATGGTGTTAGTGAACAAGCCACACTGGAAAGCCATAAAGGGGAAAAAAAATTATATTATTTGGTAATTATGTAGTCACTACTGCCTCTCTTCCCATTTTTCTCGGGAGCTAGTCTTATTCCTGAGACAATAATCAATGAAAAATATGAAATGAATTCTACTTCTGAAGGAGACTGTACAAAAATTATTTCCATCTGATCATGCTTATATTTGGAATTTGGATTTCTTTGAGGTGCTTTAGTAGTGAAGAATAATGTAAGACTTTATCTGAAATAGGAAAATGCAGTTTTGTTGCTTTTAGCGGTGGTTTGGAGGCAACATAGCTAAGTTAGTATTGTGAAGCATCATTACTGACTAGATGCCAGCTGTGAAGGTGGCTGCTCCTGTGTAAAAGTGCGAAATACCGGAATGGAATGCATTAGGGATATAATTTGAACTTTTAACTGTGATAAATATGAGAAAAAAACACTCTCTGTTTTAATGTAATGCTCAAAGTTGAGCTTCTTGTGGATGCCAATTAGGGAGGAAATATTCAAAATACTATGGCACAAATATGTAAAACTGCAAAGCAGGACAGTGTGGCACAACCATGTAGTATAATAGTTACTACTGTTGCTTTTCAGGTCCCATTAAATTACAAAATGGAAGTTTTCCCCCTCTCAAATTTCCAGCATCAAATATTCTGGTTTACTTTTTACATCTATGTTTAAGAGGTGTCCCAAATGTTAGCCTCTTTTAGTTGTATCTGAATGATTACATAGTTACTATGAAATGAGACCAGTTAGATTAAAGAATTAGCCTTTACACCCAAAGGGGTTAACTTTGGAGGGCTTTTTTCCTTCTGGAAGGCATCTAAAATAGCTGAAGTGGTATGTGCTTCAGCTTAACGTAATCTTAACTATGCAGAAAATATGTAGAAAGCACTGGTCTCAGCTAAACAGGGCTAAAGACAAATACTGCAAATCTGTCTAGGCTAATATTGTCTGTGTTAGGTTGCATACTTAAATAAGCTTAGGGCAAGTTCCTTATGTAAACATGTAAAGGGGCAGGACCTCTACACTGGTATGTTTTGCATTACGTTGTGTAAAAACAAAAAAGCTCTCCACCCACCCACCCCCAGCTATTAAGCCTAACTAAAATGAAGTTTAAAGTGTTTACTCCCTGTTATTTGGCTTTTTCTGAATCATTTGTTAAATAAAGACTGAAAATTGTGCAACAATCTGTTAGCATGTGGAGTAAGAAAATGCTTTTCATTTTTAAGTCAGGTTAGGTTTGTAGTTTTTATCGGTGTGTTTTGGTTTTTTTCTTAACAGAATCTTTCCAGTTGTTTGTGGTGGCTGTTCAACCAAGAGCCTGGAAGGCTGTATGTGGAATTGCAGTTCTTCTGTGCTGTGTTTAATTTTGGTCAGGTACTTAACCAGTGTTTGTTCTGAAAATGACGTTGTTAGTGGGTGTTGCAGCACATGCTGTTACAAGCACTGTAAGCTGAAGTCCTCAAACAGTGCTGAAGTCACCAGCTCCTTATGTTATGTTGTTTTGCCTTTTTTTCCTCAAGCTCTTTCTTTTATTTTGATAGCTTTCTTATCATAATGCATCTCTCTTATGTGCATGACCACGTTTTATGTGCATGAACACTTTTGAAGATACAAATGACAACTCAGTGCCAAATGCCTATGGAAACTGAGTAGGATTTTAGCCTTATTTGTACCAGAAAGTTTCACCAGTGTCACTTCTGTGGAATTACACCAATATAACTAAATAGGTGCAAGATGGCTTCATGGATACTTTCGCTATAAGGCTTTAAGGTGTTATCTCTTCAGTTTCAGTTACAGCACCAGATGTATAATTGTTCCAGCTGCACTTAGCCTATTTCGGTGCAAACTGACACAAGATAGCTTTGTTATCTATGAAGGTGAAAGCAAGGCAGTGTTAATACACATACTAGAGGAATGTTTTACAAATCCATGGACAGGTGGGCCTACAAGATGCACTACAGTATCAAGTAATGATAGTAGTTTTGATACAAAAGCGGCACAGAAAAAGTGGTCCCTTCCAACCCTTACCATTCTGTGATTCTGTGTTCTTTAGAAACCAAATTTTTTGCTTAATGTTGCTTTTTCTGTACTTTTTTTCCTGCAGGGCTTCATTTCCTTTGGTATTTTTGGCTTAGATAAGCATTTAATCATTCTACCATTCAAGCGAAGGTAAACAGAATCTTTACACTTACACCTATAAACTTAGTTATTAAAGATAATAATTTTTAAAGGGTATTGAGTGTTCAGTGCCATTGCATTCCATTTCCTATTTGTTCAATCTTCCAAATTTCATTTCTCTCCCAGTTGTGGAGAGCTAATTCCAGTCCACTGTGCATGAGTTTTTGCCACTGTCCTAATGACACTCCCAAAGACAAAAATCCCACAGGTTTCTTATAGACAAAATTTTTAGTGAATGATAGCAAAATATGTGATTGGATCAGTGAGAAGATGGATCTTCAGAAATAATTTCAGATGATAAATTAAAACTTAGATGCGAATGCTGAACCAGATTCTATCGTCACTGTTTTAAAGTCCTGTATTCATAACGTTATGCAAGTGCTTTGTGTGGATAGGCACTTTCATTGATAGCTCACTGTGGAGGCGTAAGTTGCACAAAGACATCTTTAACTTAGAGCTAGCTGGCTGCAGTGTGAATCCAGCGGCTAAAGCTGGCTCCCAGCTGCTCTCTGTCTTTCCTTTTGCCTGAGACTAGAATAAAACCTCTCGGTGTTCAAAGGCCATACAAGTTTATTAGGACGTACATGAAGTATCGGGCACAAACCCAGTAAAATAGTTGTGATAAACTTCCTGTAAGTTTTGTTCTATTATTTGCAGCTTCCTTAAAAATGCCTCTGATTTGCTGGTTTTCAGGTTTTCATCTATTTTGTTGGGTTTGTTTTGGTTTTTTTTTAAGACTTGAATTTCTCTGGGGAGGAAGAGAAGCAGCAGGGCATACAGATCCCTCTGTACCTGAGGAAATCAGGATGACATGTCAACAGTTTGTTCGTTATCATAGAGATCACTGTGTCAAAAGCATTGTCAGAGGCAGAAGGTAAGGTTCCTCCCTGCATGTATAACTTGTTACAAAGGTCATAGCTCACCTTTTGGAAATAATGAAACGCAGTTTAATCTGCCTGTGGGCAATTCCTGTTGTGGCATATTTATTCAAGCCTCAAGGTGAGGATTAAGAATTTAGCAGTAGCAGAGGAATGTGTCTAGTCTCTCAAACTGAAACACTGAGGTGCAAGTCATCACAATATCCCATCTAGGTTTTATATAAATTATTAAAAAAAAATCATTAAGGCATGGCCCCAGTTTTTGCATATTGCTGGAGTTCAGGAGAGAAAATCTTTCTGAAGAAATGTATATGGTAATGCCTGTAATGGAGCGTGTGTGTCCATGAGTTTTGTCAAACTTGAGACCCTTCATTTGTTTTGTTTTGAGATTAAGAAGGTGTCACTATTTATGTGACTGAATGTTTACTAATAACTAGCTTTTACAGGAGGCGAAACTATTGCAGCTGATGTCAGTGTGTACTCAGAGGCCACTCAATATGTTAGATTATAGTGTTTTTAGGACCTTTACACCTTTTTGCTCATTCTTCTTGTGAAGCCTAGTCCTCAATCTGTGAGATCAGCAAAGCTTTCAGATGCAAATTATGATACCCAAATCAAGGATTATGTATTCAGGTGTGTGTAGGTGGATGAGAAGAGAAATGCAGACAGAAGCAGCAGAAACAAAGAAAAGATTCTGCCTTTATTTAAGTATTTACTGTATGAAATGGAGACTTGAAGAATTGTTCCAACAGGACGCTTCTACTTTTCTTGTTATGTGAGCTTTTACATAGGACTAGATTGGTGGGATGGAGTGGTCTTTTAATGGTCAAATAGTCTGAAACCACATTCCAGAGCTGTTTTTCGACAGCATCATGATTTTATTCAGTCTCCTCAGAAATCAGTAATGTTCCATAAGAAATAAAGTAGTAAAGTTATTCATTTAGGACAAGTGATCTATGGCAGTTCAAGGACTTGCTTCTTTCATGCTAGACAGAAAGGATGTATCAGAGAATGTTTGTTTTTAAATAGGACACGTTTTACAGCTGTTTCCTGTGTATCTGCTGCTATTGTGGTTTCTTGGGCTTTGGGCTATTTATTTGGTTGGGTTTTGTGGGGTTTTTTAATCATATATCACCTGAGAATACATCAAAATCTGACATTTGTTGCTTCATTTTTTTTAATATTATGCTTGTGCAGAACTTAGTTTCATGTCTTACTTCTCTTTGTGATTTAAAAGAAAGCATTTATCTTCTCATTTTAAATATTCATCTAACTTGATCCTATCCACTTTGATTTAAACATACTGTAACTGAGACCTTGTAACCATGGATTTTTATTTATTTTAATTTTTGCTTCTCTGCTAATAGATGTTAACACTTGCTCTGTGGTACTGCTGCTTTTAACTTAAAAAAAAAAAAAAAAAAAAAAAAAAAAAAAAAAAAAAAAAAAGAGAGAGAAAAAAAAATTTTGGTTTTGCTGTGTAGCTGTTAATCATCTTCAGAAACCCTGCCCTTAGGTTCCATAGAGCAGATTTTAGATAACCAGAAACATTCATTGCTGTAGGTAAATTTCTGAATGGTTTTTTTACTGCAACTAGGTAGATATTAGTGGCATTGCCTCATAAATATGTAAAAGAAAATTAATTTAGTCTTGTTGTAAAGGTTTTGTTTATTCTTAGTACTGCTGCTGTGGTAAATATTTAACCGGATATGCAAGTTAAATGGTTTTAAAGTATTTGTAAACATTTTGTGTCTGTTTAGAGCTGTAGAGAAATTATAAAATGGAATTAAAGTGCAGATTGAGTTCCTGTTGCTGAGGGCATGCTGCACTCAAATCAGATATTTTGTTGCAGAAATGGTCATGCTAATGAGTACATGGGAAGTAAGTATCCAAGAAATAAAATTCCATTGTGTGTGTTTTTAGGAAAATTGCTACTTACGTTCACTGGAGTTTATTTGCACATGCCTAAAATAACATTGTAGGTACATTTTGCTTCCCATTGAATTGTCTGTAGGAAAAGGTAGTGAACCAATGTTGGCATGTCCCTAATATACAAAACTTGCAAATTCTCTTCTAACATGCTCTTAACTATCATGATGTCTTTCCTTGTTTCCTGCTATTTTTCCTTGCCTTTCCCCATCGTGCAGTGGTGATACCAGATTTACAGAACATGTGGGTGAATCATTCCTTTGACATACAGGTGTGGTGCAAAGATCTCCACTGGCATCTTCTTTGGCTGTGACCTGGTGAACTGGCTCATGCAAGTTGGCCTTGCCTCTGACCGTGGTGAAGCTGTGATGTATGGAGACAGACTGATGAAAGGAGGCGTCGTCCAGCATATTACGAATGAATTTGAATTTCGGGACGAATATTTGTATTACCGCTTTATTCCTAAGAGATCACTTGCCGTTGAGAGCCATTGACCTGAGCATGTAGGCAGAGGACAGGCAGCTAGGGGTGAATGTGACCATCTCCTCTGCCCTCACCACTGAAATCGGAACTACTTCTTTCTCAGGCCTCTCAGAGAATCGTGTTATTCCCTCTTGTAAAGTTAAGAGATGTGGTTCTACTTGTGTCTAGTCTGAAGGAAATGGTAGCAAGTGGTATTTAGTTGAGCGTTCCAACCAGAATGCACTAGAACAAAACAAGATGCTCTGGATTTAGAGCATTTTTTCCATTTTGAGCAAAACAAATAGTAAAATGGTATGTGTCACTGTTGTATTGTAGAGGCGTTATAACAGCAGCTTTAGTGACTGGTGCCATGATGAAAAAAAAACCCCAATGAATGAGAGGTACTTTTCATGTTGCTGTGTTTTTCATATTTTAGTGTGATGAAATATTGATTCATATTTATGGTCAGGCTTCCCCCTGACTTCATGGAAGTAGGATTTAATCTGTCATACCCCAGTTTTTCCTACTCTACTCTTGTCTAACACCAGGAACTTTTTCTAGCTGTTTACACCTCAGATCAGGTGGTTTGTTCTGAATCCTTAATGATAAAATCTTCCATTTGCAAAAGTAGAATTGTTGTGAAGATGATTCTGATGTCAGAGGATTAAAGCTGAGGAAACATTGAGCAGAATAAATAATGGTTTTGTACAAACTTACCAAGTCTTACCCACTGCTCACCCAAATTAGAAAATGATATAAAGGAATTTCGTATAAACAATTGGTTCTACAGTTTTGCCTTATGGTGGTAGTAATAGCTTTGTCAAGAGTAGATTTTTACCTTCTGAAATTAGCCTTTCCAGTTTGATTTAGAAGTGCCAGCCTTAAATAAAGGTGTTATGGAAGCCTTGAATACCTGTGCGAGTCAAGATGAAAAATTTTATCAAATCATAAAACCTTTTAAAGGAAGTACAATGACTTTTAAACCTATTGTATAAAGAATCCTAACTGAACATCCAAGTTAGGGTTTAGAGTAGCTAAAGATCCTAAAATTTTAGTCTTGGTTGCCTAACACAGGTATCTAATAAGCCTCAGGTCCCCCTATGATGTTTGAATAGTTACTCTAGTGTCATTCAGATTCCTGCTTACTGAAGACAGAATCTGAGAATCTGTGTGGTGTCTTCTGCAGTATTTTGAAAAGGTTAAAGACAAACTGTAGTATCTTATAGCCATTATGCTGCCCTTTTAAAACTGCAAGAACAGCATTTATATGTCTATATAAAAAAATTTATATAGTGAGGAAAAGGAACACAGTTATTGAAAAAAATTTGCTGAAGTGTATGAACAACTCTTCTCATAATTTTTTTTTAAAAAATCTTTCCCTTTTTTCGTTTTTTTTAGTACACAGATTTTTATTATAGCTACTTATGCATCTACCTTATATTAAGAATTAAAAGTGATTTTAGCAGCATAAACTACTGTTCAAGAAACAGTTGTTTTATGGTAGCTATAACTCCATGCAAGACTGAAATTGGAAAAATAATTCCTTTTACTGTCAATCTTATTGCACATCTGCAGTGTGTGCAGAAACATAACTGCATCCTACTGCATATGTATGCTATACAGACTGACATATTTTAATGTTTTCGAGCAACAAAATAATTGTCATTTGTATCAGGCTGTGGCCATAAAGGAAAACAATAGTGTGTTTCCATTACAGCTGCTGAAGATGGCAACATCAAGTATTTTGGAATAATTAGATACATGTGACTTAAGAGCAGAAGCCGTGAGTATGTCTGGCTTCTAAATACTGTAACTGTAACTTGTCAATAAATCAGTTACTTGATTTCCGAGTTCTGAGCTTTGATGTGATGTGAGGTGTGGGAGGGTTATGTGTGCATGTCAAGATTTACAACAAATGTGTTCTTCTGAGAGATTTGTTAAAGTGGCTCTTGGGTTTCAAATTTGGTATTTCTAAAATTCACCATTGATGCTTTTTAAGTAGGCAGAGGACTTGTTAATGGGTGTTCACACAAAGACACCATGTTTTGTCTAACAGCCTAAACAGATCTTTAGGAACATTTCACATTATCGTCTACTTACTAAATACAGCGTTGGGTTTTTTTGTTGGGTTTGGGGGTTTGGATTTTTTTTTTTAATTCTTCAGACGTTCAAGAAGTTGATCTTAGGTGAGTTTCATGGTCCTGTGCATAGTCACTGTTCTTGCACTCTTTCTCATTTTCATCATAAAGTTCTGCCCTTGCCTCCCTTTTAATAATGATTCTGCTATTCCCTAGATTTTAACACGTCTGTTTTAAGTAAGAAGCTGCTCAAAATTTCTGTTTAGAGAAGGCTGCCTGTTACTAATCTAATGAGGAGAACACCTTTAATTGACAACTGACATCAAATTCTATTAGATTACTGTTACGGCATTGTGACTGCTGATATTGTACCCATTAGTCCAGTGAATCATAGAATGTTTTGGGTTGGAAGGGACCCCTAGAGGTCATCTAGTCCAACCCCCCTGCAGTGAGCAGGGACACCGCTAACTAGATCAGGTTGCTCAGAGCCCCGTCCAACCTGGCCTTGAATGTTTCCAGGGATGGGGCCTCCACTACCTCTCTGGGCAACCCATTCCAGTGTTTCACCACCCTCATTGTAAAGAATTTCTTCCTTATATCTAGTCTAAACCTACCCTGGTTTAGTTTAAAACCATTACCCCTTGTCTTGTCACAGCTGGCCCTACTAAAAAGATTTTCCCCATCTTTCCTATAGGCCCCCTTTAGGCACTGAAAGGCCGCAATCAGGTCTCCCCGCAGCCTTCTCTTCTCCAGGCTGAACAAGCCCAACTCCCTCAGCCTGTCCTCATAGGAGAGGTGCTCCAGCCCTCGGATCATTTTTGTAGCCCTCCTCTGGACCCGCTCCAACAGTTCCATGTCCTTCTTGTGCTGAGGGCTCCAGAGCCGGACGCAGTACTCCAGGTGAGGTCTCACCAGAGCAGAGTAGAGGGGTAGAATCACCTCCCTCAACCTGCTGGCCAACTTGTCCTGATACAGCCCAGGGTACAGTTGGCCGCCTGGGCTGCCAGCGCATGAGAGTCTGTGATGGTTAATAAGTAGACTAAAGAAACTATCAATGAGATATGGGATATGATAATTTATTTCTAAATCACTGGGCACTTCTGGAAGCTAAGAATAGACTTTGAATAGCTTTAGAAAGTTAAATAATTCTTATCTGATAAATATCTGTTTCCACCAAGGAGCACTGGCAAGTTTTAAAATAGCTGACAATTTAATGTATGTCAATAGTTGATCTACTGATGTGTGAATTTTTGATGGTTAGGATTTTTGGGATAAATCTCAGTTAACTTCGAAGTTACGGTTCCATGAAAACATCCACTGAGCAAGTAAATCCAGGGGAATTTCCAGTGAAACACTGGATATTTTTTCTAGCACTGGTCTCAAAATAATTGCAATAATGGACAGGGTGGATATAAAACTTTTAGCTTTCCAGGTAGCAATTTTAGTACTTCTTTTTTTTAATAATGACCCTTCATATAGGTTCTAGACCTTTTAAAATAAGCTGTAAGATGTATTCCTAGATTAAATACATGCAAAGATTGCCCTCTAGAGGACATTCTGATATATATATAATTTTTTTTTTTTTTAATGTATGGTTGTGGGGGGGAGGGTTATTTATGCCTCCTGACCTCATCTTCATTTTCTGTTTTTATACTGCATGTGTTCTAAGAGGATGAAACCCCAGGAAAAAAAGGTACCAAAACATCCTGTACTCTGTTGGCCATCACTTGATCTATCTCCACACATCACATTGCTTTTACTTTGTATCCTGTAGCACAGAAACCAGAGGAACAGTTGGACTGTATGTACCTATATTACAACCAGACCAATACACTTAACCTGGTTAATTGCCACCCCATGATTAAGTGGCCGAGAAGTTCACTTAAAGGCCTGCTCCACCACCTTCACTACTTTAATTCCTGTGTAATTTCACTATGTTTGCATTATAGCATAAAACTGTTTCTCTTGTTTTGCTATGCTAGCTGTAACCTTGACTCATACCTCGGCTTCCAGAATAGTTTTAGCTGGGATTTATTGCTGCTTTGAAGTTATCAAAGAGTAGTGTGTAACAGCTGATGATCCAAAATATGACAGATACACACAGCTGCCAGATATAGACATGAGGAAAACGGGTAAATGCAGCAAAATTTTATTAAATATACCTTCCAGTTCACAAATGTCCCCTGTACTCTTGAACTTCTAAGAAATTTTGTTGGCAACACAGGCACAAAAGGTTCACAGTCAACTCAGGCTTACTTTCAGTCTTACCTGCTACTCAACCTTACTTGCTATTGCCACTTGGTACGCATAGGATCACTAGAACTAGAAAGTTCAAGAACCTTTTCTGACAGTTTTCCTGCTGTCAATCTGAACACAGTATCCCTAACTAACTTCTACTTTCATTGTAGGGTCAGGAAGAACAAATTCTGCCAAGCTCTTAATTTTCTTACTCATTCTGCAAACTTCGTTGTATATGTATATCCATAGTCTAGTAATTTCAGCAAGACAAGTCATGGTTAAAAGGCTTTATATGAAGTGAAAAAATTTTAAAAGTCCTTTTAAGTGTCCTGCTGAGTACATGCGTATATCTGTATACCCCAACCTCTTCCTTTCTACTTGCCTGACCTAAAAAAGTAACAATTCAAGAACATTATAAAAAACTCCCATGTGATGTTGTAAAGTGTATTGCAGAATTAATTTGACAATAATCATATTGTATATAAATATGTTTATTTTTTGGTATCAGGGTGGGGAAAACAGGGAAGTGAAAATTGTGTGGTAACTTGCAGCATGCTTGCATTGTTGAATTCCATGTAATCAGATTTCACAACAAAATGGTAAAATTCTAACTGTGATTTGGTTTTAATGTATCTTGAACTCAAAGCCTCACTTTATGTTGAAGGAGTAGAAGGTTCATATATGAAACGTATCTTAGAACGGTTTTATCAAACAACTGAATACTAATCTTGCTCGACTTAATTCATTTTTATTCCATGCAAGTAATAGCTTCTACATTTTAGAAAGTCCTTCAGCATGGCCATTTTAATTCACGCAATGTGAAATTTGCTACCATTATCTTGACTATAAAAGCTACATGTGTGTACGCTAGAAGCGAGTTCTCCAAATCTGAGTTTGTGTTCTTCATCTAGAGATAGCGTTGTTCCACAATTTAGTAAGCTATTACATTCTAATTGCATCTGTTTGTTGATGAAATCAATCTCTACTGACAGCTTTCTGCCACTGCCTAGCTCTTAAGAGCCTTTTCAGCGTTGCTTCATACAACCAAAAGCTGTTTGGCTTGAACATGAATCCGCATCTTTAAAACTGTCCATGCTAACTGGTATATTGAAAATAAGATGTAATCTATATAGCCGCGTCATTAGAGAAGTTAATCATAAAACTGAATTTGACCACATTCAAATAGTAGGTTTAGCTATATATTTTGAGTTCTTCTTCTACACACCGTGAAAAAAGGTTAACCACTTGGTTAACGTCAAGACATGCGTTTTGCAGGATTGCTTCCATTTCACTTATCTTCTGTTTCTCCAACTCCTGTATCTCCTTCAGCATCTCTTTACCTTTGCCCTGCAAAAAAGAAACGTCTGTGTTTCACTAAAAACTATACAGAGTATGTAGTGTTCACCCAAACAAAATTATGTTCTACTGTCCTTATTTTAACCTCTTAATAGCTTCTAGGGTACAAGTTTATGTTGGTAGAAGTTAGCACTGTGACAGGTTTTCTTAGATACCTTTCCTCATACCTAGCACTCACTTCACCTCCCTGCTTCCTTTTCTCATGTAAATAAACAAAATTAAAGCTACTCTAGGTATTTATGCTACCAAGTCTTAATTGGGCATACGGCTTATTTTTTAGAACATGCATCTGTAAATAAGAGAGATGCTACTGTTAAAAGTAAGCAACTGCCTCCCTGCTTCACCTTTGTGTCCAGCTGTCTCGGTGATTTTTGTTTCCTTTCCTGTCCATATCAAGCAATGATAAAAGGCATGCCCTCCTTACTGCCCGAAACCAGGGTCCTGAAGAGTTTTAAGTACCCTGTGGCTGCTCAAGCATTTCCCCATTATCTGGGGAGGAGCGCAGGAGTATGCACGGCCTGTGGCTTTGCAAGATGAGCAGTACAGATGCTTGTCTGGGGCTAGGCCTGGGGGTACAGCGAAGTGCTGTAGTTTTTAGTAATGTTTGGTGTTTGAAACATATGCCTGCCAGATGCCAAGACGATGGGCTTTTGGTGCACCAGTGTTCTTCACAATCCATCAAAGGGCATTAAATGGTATCACATTAACAAAATGTGAGCAAGGAAAGGGCATTAAATGGTATCACATTAACAAAATGTGAGCAAGGAGCTTATATAAACTACGTGCCTGCACCGAAATCTAATTTAATCAACGTACCTCGATAGTTTCCATAACTACAGCAGCACTTTCATGTTTTTTATAGAGCTCATGCCTTCGATCTGGCTTATTCTGAAAACGTGGTTGCTTCTTAACTGGATCGTTATGACCAAATGTAGGGGAGCTAGTTTTTAACAACTGAGTATTATGGGGCACAAAAATGAAAGGCTTGAATATAGACCTAGAAAGAGAAAATAGAACAGAGATCCTTTACCGATACAGTATTGTTAAAATTGTTGAGTCAGTAGATTGCTGTATTTTTCCCCATTCTCTTCCACTGCCTTCTTTTAAGAAAGAAGTCTTAAAAAAAGAAATCTTCTAACTGATGTTTAAGTCAGTGTCATAGCAGTGTTTCACTAAGTAGGTTGGTAGAGAGCATTAATGTACGTAATGTACATTATGTTCCTCCTCCTTTTTGACTGTGCTTTTTTAGGAGAAAAAAAAAAAAAAGAAAAGCAAAAAGGAATAGAATTACACAAACTGCAACACTTTCATTTAGAAATTTGGAACTTTTTCTCCTAATTACTGGCTGCTACATCACCTCGCGGGATCTGGAGTTCCGGTAAAGAAGTGAATACACGGCAGATTAGGCTCCTGAGGCAATACAGACACCATGCTTCCAGTTGTCATAAATCCACCTTCCATATTAATGCCACTCTCTTTGTCACGAAGAATTTCCATCATTATTTCAGAAGTGATAGATCCTATTTAAGATACAATACAATTACTTACACACAGCGCTACTTATAATACCAACTAAATGGCATGTTCTCTACAACTGGCTGCTTTTTCCTTTAATAGGCAATGCCAATTTTAGTTTGTCCATGTTGGCAGAAAAAAAAAATCCTGCTAACAGCATACCTGACTATGTAATACACTTTAAAATATTACTGTTTTCCCCAAAGTATTTATTTCAAAGAGTAGGTGATAATGAGCTATAACAGTCATGACTCGGAAAAGGGGGAGGATGATAACACACAATGTTTCCCAGAAAGGTAAAATACATACAGCTAGCAAATGGTTTTAACTTTTCAGCTGAAAATTAGCAGCTTGGATTAAAGGCTGAACTTTCTGAGCACTGTGTGGAACCTAAGATAAATCATTACAATAGTTACTGGTATTTGTACAGTTAATACCACTAGGTTGCTTTGGAAATGTAAAAATAGTAACAACTGTGCATGGGTTTTGTGTGTAACTTTGAAAATGAAATGCCAAGACTGTTGCTTTTTTTTTTTAAATTTTATTTTAATCATCTGACCTTCCAAAGTGCTTAGGCTTCAGGTTGACAATTGAAAGGATGCACTGGAGTAACAACATGTTCTATATTCAGAATCAACAGAAACTACAATAGTATATCCATTTGTAAAAAAGCCTTAATCAACTACCTATGTGAGGTATAGTGCCAAATGTGTCTGTGAAAATAGTTCTTTCTTCTTGGTCAGGTGGAACAAAACCCTTTCCACATATGCCTCTGCGCCTAGTGTTCAAGTGATACTGCCGTTCATGTAGTGTATGCTGAAGCTTAAATAGTGGCATGGTATCACTGGACAACCCAATATTCTGTCAGGCAGCACTTGCAGTAGTTTTCTTTCCAAATTTGGTGTATCAGTTGAATGTATGCTTATGGCAGAAAAACATTAGTTCATTCACTTTTTTTTCTTTACTTGAAGGTGTTATCTACCATTTAATCTTCTAGTGTTTCCCTCAGTGAAGTTCTAGCTGCATAAAGATTCTTTTTTTTAAATGGCCTTGCTGTTCCTCTCAAAATAATCACTCCGCTGCCAAGTCAGATGTCTCCAATATTATTTTTTTATACCTGATTCAAATTGCCTGAAGACAGGCATGCAGCGCTGCCTTTCAGCAAGGAAAAACTCTTACATATTCCCACAGCTGTCTGGGAAAGTCAGAGAGCTAGATGAATCAAAGAAATTAAAAGAAGCAACAATTAGTTTGTCACCTGCCAGCTGGCAACTTGTCCAGCAGGGAAGAAGCATTGCATGTTTTCCACTAAACTTCTTTACGATTTTGTATTCCTGAAATACATTCCCTATTCTCTGAAATACGAATGTTTACCTAAAGATGGCCTTCATATGGTAGGCAACCTGGAAAAAAACTGTAATGCCGCTGAGTGAAAAAGCTGAGAAGGGTGGATGAAGCAGCCAGTGATTTTACTGATGCTGTAAACCAAATAGCTTTTACTTAAGGCACCTATTTAAAATAAATCTAAACAAACTGAAACCATATGAACCTGAACACCTAGTGTGATTTTTAAAATGCCTCAGGTAAATGCCTGAAAATGGGGATTTAGAATGAAAACAGTGATAGAATCTCAGCATTGTTATAATACAAGTAAATACAGGTATTATGAAAATGCTTTCGGTATTCAGAGCCTGCAATTCCCCAAATGAATACAGGATTTACGTGATCACTAGAGCAGGATAGCAAAAGGTAATTCATTCTGATGCATTAACCTAATGCTAAACCTGGTCTGGCAGAGCTCAGCCAAATAAATAAAACAACACAGGGGTGCAATGTAATTTCGGTGCAGATTAATTACTTCAAATGAGCATGTGAATATAGTTGCATCAAAAAACTGCCAGGAAGATGCAGTTAAAAGAGAAGTAATGGTTTCTTTGTATAGAGGTCTGAAAAATAAGTACATTAGTGATTAGGAGCACCTGCTTAGAGTACAGAAAATTCTTTTACTCTGCTCTCAGTGTGTTTTATTAGACTACACAAGGTGAGAGTAGCAGTTGTAGTGAAACTACAAAGATTTAAAAACCAACCTCAAAAAAGAAATGCAAGATACGTATCTGAATGCCGTGCTGTTGTCTTAGACCTATATGAATGGTACCAGGCTGAAGTTGTTCCTAAGGTTCTGTTTGTGGCTGCAAACCACTGGGAGTCTGTTTCAGTCTCTGGGTTTTTTTCGGAGAGGTACAGTAATAGCCTACAGCCTATCAAAATGTTTCAGAGCTAGGTCTTATGGAGTATTTAGTGGCATGGTCATAATGCGACCTCTCAGGGTTGTTACTGTAGCTGCGTGTGTTTGATATTTGACCCTTAATTTTTCCTCATCGACGAATTGGCAAAAATGGATAGAAGACTTCAAGTTCGGAGTTTCTCCTTTAAGCAAAAAGTTATGCTAGTAAGTTCTGGTTCACCAGGTCATGTGAATGATTGCCCACATCAGATGTCTAATCATTTATGATTTAATGTAGCTCATTTTGCATATCTTAAAAAAAAATCAAAAATCATACCTTTGTGCTTGTTCAGAAGTTTATAGCCTTCAGAATATCGGCCTCTGGATGTGGTCATTCTGGCAGTATTTACATAAGAATATGTGGCAGCGAAATCAAATTCCTTTTCACCATCCCACCAGCCCTTGCTTTTGGCATATTCCTTCAATTCTGGGTGTTCTCTGTCAATCTTGGTTGTGATGGAGAGCTGGTTGGAAATATTCCGTACACCTCCTGTTTGTAAGGTGAGGAAAGAACAATTTTAATACATTGAATGCTTTTTCTTGGTATTCTGTTTACAATTAGCTTACTAAAGCAAATCATGCACCAAAGAGTTTCCTGTAAGATCTGTGAGTCCGGTGGTTTGGTTTTGCCCCTCTCTCCCTGGCTAGATGTATCCTTCTGATTGAAATGCCACTGCCACTCAGTTCTGACTCACGTACTTCTATTGCCAACATCGTATTTCAGGTTCTGTCCTGATTATTCCCATCTTTACGTTCTTCCTCTTAGACCTCCAAAGGCATAACTTCTCAGTCCACTGGAGGGATCGGCCACTTCAGGGCCCGCTGCACCGATCCTGTCAGTATTACCCCATCACCAAATGAAATTGTCATCGACTGCCACCATCCTTAAGCCCATACATACTGCTGTCACTCTCATGCCGCCCTCCTTGCTGCCCTCTGTTTTCCAAGGACAGAAGTGGTCATCTCTGACTCTGAAAAGGCCCCCTGTGACTCGGCGTCTGTGTGAAACCGCTAGCCTCTCTGCACGGATGCCCAAGGAAGCAAGAGCTGTTGCTTACAGGCGCGTGTAGCTAGCTGGAGGCTACCCTGATGCCTTAGGGAAACGGTAAATGAAAAGTGGAGAACTGCTAATTGTCACTGCATTGGAAACGTTTTAAAGTGAAGAGCATCATCCGTACCTTCTACCTTTTCTGCTGCCCAGTATTTTCCTGATGTCTCCAGCACCCATGCTTCCTTTCTGTCAGCTATCAGAAAACTGTTATGGTATGTAAATACCATGTGGCTCTCCATACAGTTTCCTCCCTGTCCATATTTTTCTAGCAAATCAACTATGACGGTAAGAGCCTTTTCAGCTGTGTCCGCTCTCTCGAGTCCAAGCCTAAAACAAAACAAAGATGTTATTTTTGGAACTATAAACTTTACATGCACCTATCCGGCCAGAGTATTCAGATTGAATTGGGATGCTATTTCTGTATGTACCTGATGCTTGTATGATCTGGTAAGAGAAAGAAGCAAGTCAGCTAAAGGGCTTGTTTGAAGTGGGTCCTATACATCCTTGACATGGGGAAAAACAACCAAATGGAAATACAGAAAGGCAGGGAGAGGGCTCCTAGGCAACACCTCCGAGTCCTGTGTGGGTATTGGACTGGGGGGGGGGGGGGGGGCGAACAGTGCCAAGAATTGACTGACTCCTGTAGGTCAATGAGGGTTACGCTGGCACCCAGTAAGGCAGGCAAAAAAAGCCATTGTTATTTACACGTCGATGTGTGGCTAAGACTGAAACTTAAAAATAGGCGTGTACAAAATGGGGGAAGCGGGAAATGAGAAGAGACTCTAGAAAAAGGCCCAAACACTAGCTCCTGAAGTCCAGCTGTGCTCTAGTTAAGGGTCTTCTTTCAGTTCAGTATAAACTGAGTAGGGAGAGAAACATTTGATGATTTTCTTGACAGATTTTATTCTAGCACCTGATCCCTCTCGCAGGCTCCCAACTTCTGGCAGAGATCTAATGCCTGTGCCAAGAAATACTCATTTTTAACTGTGGCTAGAGCGGCAGTCGTGTCTTCTGAAAGTGAAAGCACTGTATTCCCCCACATAACTCACACCAAGCGGGTTTGAATTAAATTCCGAATTCAGTAGCATTTACCAAAACAGCCTGTGCAAACCTGACGAGGTCCATGCCCAGGAGAGCTTCGTCGTCGCCGATCTCCTCTCTGCCCCAGACGGCTTCGTTGCCGATGCACACGCCGTGTTCGTTGGCCCCCATCTCCGCCCCCCAGAGCCAGGAGGGGCGGCTCAGCACCACGGCGTGGGTCTTTTCCACTTGCTCGACTTTGATGTAGGTGCACTGCAACGGAGTCAGAGCGCGCAACACGTTACTGCTCCACGCCACGGCTCCGGGCGGCGCCGCCCCTTGCTCAAGCGGCCCGATCGCGGGCAAAAACCAAACGGAAAGTGGGAT
>NW_009260022.1:5155936-5158815 GCF_000687185.1 Egretta garzetta | reverse complement strand
CTCCCGGCGTGGGGCATGTCGGCCTTCCCGTGGAGGGACTGGGCGAGGCGGGGAGCGAGAGGCAAAGGAAGAAAAGCAAGAAATACTCGAAGCTTGAGGTTTACTTGCCCGCAGGTGTGTGTAGCCACCGCCTTTCCCCGGCTTCAGCTTTTCTGCAGCTGGTTCTCTGGATAACCAGTGGCTGTTGGTCGCCACGCACCATCCAGGAAACCCCCCGCCTGTCCCGGCGTGCCCACCTTCTCCCAGTGTTTCCCCCCTGCCTTGACCTGCTTCCAGGCCTGCCTTGCCCGGGGAGCTCCCCAGAGAACCTGGGCTTCGGGGTCTGGTGAGGCTGGGGTGGGGACGTGGAAGCCGCCCGGGGACGGCGGCGGCACACCCGGGGGGCCTTCTGAGCCCGCTTTCCCCTTTGCATTACTAAACTTCCCCCTGTCTTTTCAGTTCTTAAGTGTTGTTTGGAGTTGTGGCCTATCAAAAATGCTGTTTGTGTGAAGTTCATTTGTTGAAATGCTGGATGGAAATCGTTTATTTGATGAGATTGGAATGGGAATTTTGCCTTGTTAAATATTGTCAATAGACGAAGCCAGTTAAGTATTTGTACGTTAATATGTTTTGTGGTAGGCTTTGTGTTTGTTTAAAGTAGAAACTTACCTGTTTTAACTAGGTATGGATGGCGGAGCAGAAAATATCATATGACAAGAAGAAACAAGAAGAATTAATGCAACAGTATCTTAAAGAACAGGAATCCTATGATAATAGGTGAGACTTGGTGTAAGTTCACATACTTTTTCCTGCTGTCTCTCATTTTCACGGCAGTGAAGGACATCTCATTGTGAGTTATTTGAAATACTGTCTCCCACTGACCGTAGTAGTTGGGGAGGACAGTGACTCATAAATTGATGTCTGATTAAGCAGAGGTCACAATAACTTCTTTCAAATGGCTTGTGTGTGTCTTGTAATTAATTTCAAAATATGTTATGTTGTATGGAACAGCAGGTAACCTTCTATAGCGATGTATTTGCATCACACAGAAGTCTGTCCTCCATAATTCTGTGGACTCAAAGTTATGTTTCAGTTGTGACTGAAATGTGTGATTTTTGGCATGCAATGGAGTACGCAGAAGTATTGACTGATATCAGGGCTTTTTTACATTCAACTTCCAGTACTCAAATTAACAAATGGGAGAAATGCCAGTCATTATCACAATCTCCTGCTGCACATTTCTTCTTTCTTCTTTTTTTTTTTTTTTTTAATAAGTAATACCAAAGTGAATGTGCCATGTGTAACACTCCCAAACTCTGTTCTTTTTATTTAGATTGCTTATGGGTGATGAGCATGTGAAGAATGGTCTTAATTTCATGTATGAGGCCCCACCTGGAGCAAAGAAAGGTATTCCAGTTTCCTGATCATAAGCAGACAGTACTGCAAAGCTAAAAACCCTCTGAAGAAATAAGCATACAGCCTTTTATTTTAAAATAATGTATTCATAGTAAGGTAATGCTAGGAGGTATGATTTTTAGTCCTTCCTATGCAAATATGTAAAGATATATAGTATGTAATAAGTTCGATCTCACAATATCTTAATTTTTTTCAAACTGAGAATGGTGGTTGTGGGTTTTTTGGAGTGGTTTTTTTTTTTTAAGCAACAGTTCAATGTGAAGGGAAAAACAGATAAAATACCTTTCCTGGCAACAGCAGAAATTCTGTCCTTGACCAAAGGTGTTTATTTAACCAATTATAAAGCCATTGGGTGAGGAGGACTAGACCTTACCAAGGCAATGGCTCAAACAACACAAATCCATATTTTGGATTTTGCTACTTTTGCAAAAGAAGTTGGAAGGTTTTTTTTGTATTTGCATAGCAAATCAAGATAGCTTTAAAAGATGATTCTGGTTTTATAGGATTTGTAACCATATGCTAGAGGCTGATTATTTATAACTGCGGTGTATTTAAATACTTTCTGAGTATTTGCACTATTGTATTAGTATAAAACATAAAATGTTTTGTTTCCAGATTAAACACCAGCTGCATTTTACATGTATAATTAATGTATCATTTCTTTTCTTTCCATGGTTTCTGAAAATTCGAAGAGGAAACTAAAGAGGTATTTCATTACATCCTTTCTTTGTGTTTTCTTCCTAGTGACTTAAAATGTATTAAAAAAATATCAAACTTACCATGTTTTCTGTTTTATAGCAAGAAGGAGAGACTGAATACAAATTTGAATGGCAAAAAGTTGCCCCTCGAGAAAAGTAAGATGTCTGGATTTTATTGGAATAAACTTTTTTTCCTTCTCACTTCCCTTTCATGTCCTTTTCTTTTTTTTTTTTTCCTTTTTTTCCCCTTTTTTATTTTTGAGCAGGTCACTCGTATATTCTTGTCATGTCCTGGCAGTTAATTAGTAAAACCTGTGAACCTGGAACTATTCCCTTGATCGGTTTAGTTTTTGTTTTCATTTTACTTCCATGTTTGAAAACACATTCAAACTAAAGTTTACTGGAAGTATATCCTGCAGTGGATACACACTTAACAATAAAAGGTAGTTTTGTATATGATGGTTTATAAAAAAAAAAAAAAAATAGTGAATTGAGTATTTGTTTTCCTTTTGTGTTTGTGTAACAGATATGCTAAGGATGATATGAATATCAGAGATCAGCCATTTGGTATCCAGGCAAGTTACATAAATTTCACTCTGTGGATGTCTTGGGTATATTTCAAATATTATCTAACTGCAGAACATTCACATGGACTCTCTTAATTTTATCATCTGTTTCTCAGTGAGTTTAAAAGCTTCTCTTGTGCCTAATAACATAGACATTTCTGTAAATGTTAAGCTCTGTTGTTAACTAAATTAGTCTTTCCCCCCCCCCCCCCCCCCCCCC
>NW_009260022.1:5153293-5155912 GCF_000687185.1 Egretta garzetta | reverse complement strand
AAATGCCACAAGTGGGGTCATGTAAACACTGATCGAGAATGTCCCTTATTTGGCCTTTCTGGAATTAATGCGAGTTCAGTCTCCAGCGATGGTTCAGGTAGGCAGTGAATGTCTTTTAAAGGTGCTGGTTAGAAATTTGGGGGGAATTCATCATGTTTAATTTTAGAAGCTTTAAGTTTATCTTATTTCAAAGAGTTGATGAAATGGGGAAACCAATTTTTTATTCCAAATGTAGGATCCACAATTTCAAGTTAGTTATTTCAAATGACAGGGACCTAATTTTCTAATTAGTAACACACTTAAAAAAGATTCCATAAATGACTGTTGCACTGATTTTTATCTGCAGCAAAAATTCAGAAGCTGCAACGAGATTGTTTATATCAGAATGACAATATTTGTGTCACCAAAAAAAAAAAATGAATGTAATGGATTGTCAAAGACTGTCCCAGTTCAGACTCGGGCAAGCTGCTTGGAAAGCTGTGATATATCAGCATATCTTTGTTTAACCACTTGGAAAAAAGGAGGGGTTTGGGATGTTTTATAGATGTAATCATGCTTCTATAAGTGGACAAGCAGTTGAAATGCCTGATTTCCTTTCAGCTGGCTGCTTGTTGCTTCCTGAACTACGTTTTTTCCCCTCTGTTAGCTTTCCTTTTACTTGAAGTCACGCAGCATTTAGTGTTAGATGTGGTTTAAGGAAGTGGATATAAACATTCACATTGAATATTTTTTTGCCTACGATACTTGTTTTCTATAAGTTGAGCCAAGTTTTCAAGACTTTTAAGATTCTTAAAGTTGCGGCACATTAAAGAAACGCCTGGTAACATGGGGGACTCTTCAGACTTGCTGTAGTGCACTTTAAATCCCTTGCCATGTTGTGTGTTCAGTTTTGCAGGGATACCATTAGGGTTG
This sequence comes from Egretta garzetta, assembly GCF_000687185.1. Classification (NCBI taxonomy): domain Eukaryota; kingdom Metazoa; phylum Chordata; class Aves; order Pelecaniformes; family Ardeidae; genus Egretta; species Egretta garzetta. The sequence continues at coordinate 5,155,000 of NW_009260022.1, read as the reverse complement.
CACTCTTGATAACATCTGTTTTTCCTTCTGTCTTTCCTCAGATTATCTATTTTATTTAGTAGCGCTTAGTTTAATTACATATTTAGCCTACCAAGAATCTTGCTTTTCAGAGTTAGGTCACCTAGATATGTCATTGCTTTGAGATGAGGTCTGGAAGACTTAAGTTAAAGGAAATAGTGCCTCTTACACTCCTCTGCTCTTAGGCACTGTCTGATGATTATACTGTTGTATTAGCCATCCTGGGGTTGACATTCTCAGCCTTTCTGTTCAGTAGGTTATAACATTAAATCCTCTTCTTGCCTCATTCTTACCTTAGAAGAAATTGCGCTTGGAGCACTTGGTGGTGGTAGAATTATACTGTGCGGCTCTTACACGTCAGATATGCTTTTGTGCTGCAGAACTCATTGCTCCCCTCCCCAGTTCAAATGATGCAGGTAAATTTTAGGAGTCTTTGGCTGGGAAAGCAGAAGGTATTTGTACATGCTTGCACAAACCTGAAAATGGACTCCTTATTATTCATAACAGTGCAATATGGACACTTTGTGGTGTCAATATAAGGCTAACTGCTTGTTTCAAACCTAACTGAACTAACTATTGAGGTGTAGGCAACGTTTGACTGCTGTGGGTGTTTCCTAGCCAGAGAGATGTTCGCCAGGTAGCTTTCCAAACCATCTTTCTAAGCCTAAAGAGAGGGATTTAGCACATACAATGCATTTTGCATGAAGGAAAGTGCTGTAAAACTACTTAGATGTTCTCAGACTGCACCAATGCCCTCTCATTTTCAACTCTGAAACTTAGAAGACAGTGTGCTGTGCTGAGCATAGACTTTTTCATAGGCTGAGGAAGGATAAAAGGGAGTAGGGGTGGGCGACAGATCAAGGTTTGTATATATAATTTGTCAGACACTGTTCTTGGATTTGAATAGTCAGCTGTAATGATACTGCTACTTTCTCTTTCTTTCTTTCACAGAAACTAAATGTAAAAACACTGTAGGTAAAGTTTAAAACAATTTTAAGTTCTTGATTTAATAGCAGATACAAGGCTTATAGGAAGTGGTAATATCATTAATTAGATCATCAGATAAAAGGTTGTCTGCTTTTTCTAACCTGAGGAATACAATCCTTTCATCAACTTTTCTAAAACTTCATCTGATTTAATAACAAGCTGAATTATGCTCCTTTGACGACTTCTGGAAATTCCACGTATGTAAATGAAGCACTACAGTTAAGTGAGAACAGAAGTTACTGAATTCACTGATTCTCTTAAGACTTGTAACTCATCCACATGCTGCGTTACAGCTTATGTCACACATTAAAAAAAAAAAAAAAAAAAAAACCAACAACCCCAACCTGATTTGTTTAACTAAACCCTGTAAAAAAAAAAAAAAAACAAAAAAACAAAAACAACAACCCCAACCTGATTTGTTTAACTAAACACTGACACTAGCCCTGTGTTGTCTGGGATGGGAGTAAGTGATTATCTTTGCATTGCTGAGAGTTCTACCCAGTTGTTACAGTGCTGCAGATCTGCAGTTAGCTCTGTAAAATTAATCTACGCTGAGAGTAAAACAATGTTTTTACATTTCCTAACAAGACACTGCAACATTAAAAAAGACAAATTCTATCATGTTCTGATCAACACCCCCCAGCAATATAATCTTGTCTTGACCATTTCTCTTTATTGCTCTTTGTTTCCTCTCATTACTTC
>NW_009260022.1:5135311-5153261 GCF_000687185.1 Egretta garzetta | reverse complement strand
GAACCGGTATCCACCTCTAAGAACTTTCTTCTGTTTCTCTGTACAACACGTCTCCTCAAGCTCTGCTGCTTCCTGCTTCGCTTTATCAGTAATTGCATGCACTCCTAAGCTACTTTTATGCCTCTAGACTAAATTCCTGATTGTTTTCTGATTATTTTATACTACTGCAAAAGTGTCTGTTGCCATGCTGTTCTTTCTTAAATTGGCTAGAAATGCAGAAAATACTGCTCTGTAAGGGACAGAGACTTTTTATGATACCATCTTTTTATGAAACCTTTTTGTGTTTCACAAACTGATGATTAGGTTTAAAAAAAAAAAACAAAACCCAAAGCACTTGAATTGCTTCCCACCCACCCCGCCATGTGTCACAACTAAGTGTTTCCTAAGGCTTAGAAAACTGGTAAAAAACATGTAAATAGTTCAGAGTTTTCATTTATTGTGATTGTCAGCACCAAAAAAAAAAAAAGTACAAAGCCACTTGGCTTCTAAGGTCTGAACTCCCAAGGACAATTTTCAGAAGCTGTCTGTTCATTTCCAGAATGCAGAACAAAATACGCGCCTCTGAAGAGAACAATGAATAGGGATTTTGAGGATAGGGAGTGATCGCTTAGAATATACAGCAAATCTGGAATGTGTATTTAATTTATTTGACTGGGGGTTTTAATAGCTAAATGTGTAAAAAAAAAAATATGTTTGCAACCAGCTCTCAAGAAAGAGTTGAAAGATGTTGGGTTAAATTATTAGAGCAAATAATACTTTTAAAGGTCAGGAAGTAATTCCATATGTAGAAAGTCATCTTTGAAACTTGTTCCTAGCTTGTGTGTCAAGAAATTGAAATACAAGTATTGTCTCATAAATGAAAGGGTACATCTGAGAAATACAGATATAATAAGGAATAAAGATGAAACCAGAATAAAATAGTACAGTAGTCAATATACCAGGATTCCAGTTGGTTTATGAAATTTATTGTATTAGAAGGACCAAATTTAGGCTATAAATCATTGAATTTTTTTTGTAAAGTCTTTGAAAAGAGCTCTATTGCTTTGAAGTGATTTACTTGGTAGCGCTTTATTTCCTCTGATTTATAGTCTTTTCATCCTAATAAAAGATGATCTTGCATCCTTTTCTTGCAAATGGAACTGTATTTTTTTCTAGGCAATGCATGGTGGTTATAGTACCTAAATTTAGGTTAGGATTCTTCAAACTTTGAAAATAGGCTCCCTTGTTAGAGGACACCGTGCACCAGCACAGCGCTGGAAGATGCTGGTCCGTGTACTGCAAAGCATCCTGGCTGGTATGGTGACTCCCTAAGCAATCACTGCTTGTGAACCCTCAGCCTTGTGGTTCTGAATCTGATATTCTAAGGTCACTGGAATCAGTAATTTCTGCAGAAGGACCTTCTAAGAAATGGCCTGGCTTCCCTGTAGGAGTCTTTCAATAGGCCTTGTTCTTCTGAACCTTGTTGTTCTTTTGCTTTAGAGAGGCACACTTAAAGACATAGGAAAATAGATTACTTTGTGTTCACTGGTGTCTTCAGGCGTTTACCCAAATGTGTTTCTGTCCACTGAACAGTAATGGTCAAAATTCTCCTGTAAAGGACTGAAACATCTCATACATACAAGTTTAGGAACCATGGCAGAAGTTTATTAGATACTAATTAGTCATGACTGAATTCCATCATGTAATAACTCTGAAGTCTTTAAAAATCTCTAATGTAGAAGGCTAACTGCTCTCAGGAACTTTACTGAATGGAGTTAATTAACCTGGAAAGGAAACAGGGTGGTTTAGCCCATGTAGGCAGCTCAGCCCCACACAGCACTCACTCACTCCCCCACAGCAGGATGGGGGAGAAAAGCAGAAGGGTGAAGGTGAGAAAACTTGTGGGTTGAGCTAAAGACAGTTTAATAGGTAAAACAAAAGCCGTGCATTGTAAGCAAAGCAAAACAAAGAATTCATTCACTACTTCCCATGGGCAGGCAGGTGTGTGGCCATCCCCAGGAAAGCAGGGCTCCATCATGCCTAATGGTTACTTGGGAAGACAAACGCCACCACTCCGAACATCCTCCCCTTTCTTCTTCTTCCTCCAGCTTTATATGCTGAGCATGACATGCTATGGTACGGAACACCCCTTTGGTCAGTTGGGGTCAGCTGTCCCAGCTGCATCCCCTCCCAACTCCTCGTGCACCCCCAGCCTGCTCGCTGGTGGGGCAGCCTGAGAAGTGGAAAAGGCCTTGATGCTGTGCAAGCACTGCTCAGCAATAACTAAAACATCCCTGTATTATCAATGCTGCCTTGGTCACAAACCCAAAACATATCCCCATACAACCCCTATGAAGAAAACTAACTCTATCCCAGCCAAAACCAGTACACACAGTGATAGCCACAGTATTGCTAACAAATCTTCATGCATGCATAAAGGATTGGCACTTACCTAATTGGAGGGATATTTTCATCTTTCTCCTTGGTCAAAAGCAAAAACTTTTGACAGAAAATGAGGGTAAAAAATGTATTTTATTGGGATAAGCAAATTACTGAGTTAAAAACAGGAAGAGTGGCCTCTCCCTATCCTTCTCTTCTTCCAAAAACTGGGCTTTCAAAGGTCTTAGCCGAATCATGATTTCAATTTAGTAAAAGCCCAGGGGGTAATGTTGGGGTTTTTTTCTTTCTAAATGCCAAAATCAGTGAGTTTCAGTTGGATGTAGACTCCTTACTTGAATGGAGAAATGTTTTAAGTAATGCAGAAGCCAAATTCAAGAGCACTTAATAACAAGTTCAGTTTGTGTTTTGGTCTAATTTTTTCCTGCTTCAGAAAGAGACCAAACCAAAATGTCTTATTTTGACTCAGAATATTTTTTCAGCCTCAGAGGAAATGCTTGAGTTAAAATGAATGAATGTGAAACTCCTATGTCTGATTTAGTTGCATTATCTAAGTTCCTGCTCCGTTTCTCTGTAAAGAAAAAGAAGAACTATTGATCACTCGTACATTTTTTTTCACATCATAAAATAACCACCAGTATAGGCTTTTTCTTTCCCCTAAATCTGTAAGCTATGATTCTCTTATTTCAGCAGAAGAATATTTGTCTTTGAATCTTATGTGAAGACTGCATTGTAATCTTCCTCTTTGCACATAAACTGATGTGCAATTGCTGGTTTGGATTCAGTGTTGAATAACTTGTATGCAAAGACCAGTCATGGACTTCAGTTTACGCCGGTGGAACTGCTGCAGGGCGAAAGCATGTCTGTGGTGCAGAACCGTGTTCTGTGAGAAAAGACTGCTATCTTTCTAGGTCTGACATACACTGCAGCGCTCCAGCAAACAAAAATAATTATAGTCACTACCTTAACTTGGGCATGGTGGCTTGGTTATTTTGCTTCTGGGACTATTTTACTACTCTAGCTGGTAATTCATACAAAAAAAATAATAATCTTACCATTAAAAAAGCGCCTATTGAATAATATCTCACCAGTGAATAGAGATTATTTTTGCAATAAGGCAATTTCAGTGGATGTGGTTATCATGGGATAATCACACCCCTGGGGTACAGCCTTGTCTGTAATCTCCCAGGAGTGTAATTATTTCATGATAACTGCACCCCCTGGTGTTGCATTATTTCCATTATGAAATTCTTAGTTTTAAAGTAACTTACTTTGATCACTGGAAACTGCAAAGTAGTGTTAGAATGTTCCAGCTGTGAGGCTTACAGAGACCAACTTATAAGATTTACTTCTCCTTTACAAAGCTAAATTAGGCAATCAAAATGCTTCTTTGGGCTAAACTGATTTACAGGGTTTTTTACTGATAAAATCCTAACTTTCAAAGTTCAGACAAGATGAAAATATCAGTTGTGGTTCTGACTTGAGGTGCCACTGTGTATGTATGCATGTATAAAATACGTAATATGTGCCAGCAAAAAACCCCAGGTCCCTAGCATCTAAAAGTTTACCTGTTTTTACAGTCCTTTTTTATTGTTCACCAGCAGCATCTGTTGATTTTTTTGCTTTTCGGTGCTTTTTTGGTGGAGCCTGAAAAGCCTTTAACTTTACTAGAACAGAGACTGATAGGTTTTCTGTGCAAAATGTTTTGAAGTAATACTGTTATTTCACTTCAGAATCGCCTACAACTGTCTTGGCCAGGTAAAGTTAGGACAAACTAAATTTATTTTTTTCCCCCCCTGCAAGCAATCTAGCTTATTTGATGAGGGTTGGGGAGGGAATTGCTAAAAAACTATGAAAGCTTAAGTGCTTGTAACTTTTATCATATGTTTTTAGAACAAATAACCTGCTAGGAATCTACTTCTGTCTTACAAAGAAAGGTGTTACTATCTTAAAAAGTGAGGCTAGTGTCTCAAATGAGGAGGCAACGTTATGAACAGCGTAGTTAGAAGTGGGATGCTAAGATTAAAAAAGGTTCTTATGCTCTCGGCCTATGAAACCTAAGCCTGGAGAGTGCTGGGTATCCTTCTCTGCTGTGGGCTACTCTGAGTGCTTTACAGCCGGCTGGCTCTGTATGTGATCCGCCCAGTGAAGTTACTGAGGAGAGAGATAGTACTGTAAAGTGATTAGCATGTTGTGGAAAATTCAGGCAAATAGTGGTAAAAATGTATCAGAGCAACATGTCTGTGTACTTAGTGTTTTATGGTCTTAGAAGATGAAGAAACTCTAGGTATGTCTATGCAAATGCAGCCTCCTGAAGACTTAACAGCTCCTAGAGTTTGTGCCCTCTCTTTTCGTCACCTGAGGGCCCATAAACTAATTGTGGTCTGTCACTTCATGTGTTCAGCTGAACTTTTGCTTTTGGGTGAAATTCCTTTCCATAGTAATAATTGAAATTATCAGTCACATGGAGACAGCAAAAAAGGAAATTATGTTATGTCCATATGTCACTGCATTTTTTGCAGGGACAAATATGGTACATTTTTGTTTCCCAACAGATGGAAATCTGCATTGTATCAGGAATGCAGGAACTGATTTAAGTGTTCTCTTCAATCTGTAATGACAAAGAAAAGGTATTTGAATATGTTAACTGTGAATATTTGTATAAACGGTCATCTGTAGAAACATACAGTGTATGAAAACTTTCCTTTATGATCTGCAGCTGAGACCTTTGATTGTGAACAGTAGGAACCTTAACTAAATCTTTATGTAGTTTAAGAACTGTCACATTTTAGAATAATCCTCCATTTATGTTTCAGAAGCCTCTGTATTTGCTGTGAATGCATAAAATACAGATTTCTATTAGAAGTCTTGTGCTTGGCTCTTAAGCAATAAATATGGATTCCTATAGCAGTTGATAATGTTAAATGTTTTTTACTACTCAAAAAAAAGTAAAAAGGAAACTCAGGATGCCCTGTGACAAAAGCATGGCAAATTATACTGAAATTCTGTGCTAACGTGTTAAATTCAGTTAAACTGTAGACCCTCTGAAGAAGAGCTAATTAAAAGCCAGAGTTTTTTTATTCATTGATTTCTCTCAATGCCAACTGCAGCAGTTGCTTTGAAGTGTAAATATGGTCTGAATGCAGTCATCTCTGAAACAGATGAAAAAATTATTAGTAAAAAATTATCAAATCTCGATTAGTGGAGGCAGCATAAATTTACTATGTTCTTCATGACCAGGTTCACGATCACATAATTTTCGTAGTAGTTCTTTGTCCTTTAGATAAATAACTATCTACTCTTGATCTTTGTCACAACTGCAATGAAAGTTCAGGGGCAATACAGTGTGATTAGACTCAGTCTGTATTTTTTTTTCCTTTTTTGTTCAATTTCCTTTTAAGCCACATGAAACTCTGTGGAGAACACAAAAAAAGTGTATGGATGTATTGACAAAACTGTCTATGCTGATTTTAAAATCAGTTTCTCTTTTAAAGCAAAACCTAAAAAGCCGTGTATCATCTGTTACACCTTTGCTACCACTCAGAGAAGGCAGCATGTGATCCATGTGATTGTGTGCTAAGCTAAAACCCACCAGCAGAATGGTTTTCTAAAACCTAGTTAATGTGAAAGAGCTGTCTGTGTACTCCCTGGAGTATTTATTTATTCATTTTCCAACAGCAGAGCATAGCTTTAGTACCACTGTTACGCAGAAAATCAAATTTCAATTTAGGAGAGTTACGGCCTCATGTTGTCCAAGGTGCATGTAAGAAAGAATGAAGGCAACATGCTTTAGGCTCACATTGTTAACAAAAATTATAAGCCTTGAAAGTATCTTGCCCTCAATTCATAAATTGAGTTTTAAACGTGGTAGAGCGGAGTATATGGAGTGTGATGTTTACTGACGAATTGATACCAATGTGCCAGTGTGCTTTGTTTACATTTACATTCATGTAAATTATCTCTCTCTTACCGAGCCAGGAGAAGTCAGAAGGTACGATGATGGTGATATTTTTAGACTGAAATGATCACATCTGTAAGCTAAAAGATGTCCCATGCCAGAACACATTCTCATGAAGGAGAAGCTCTAGAAAAGCCCTATTCTAAATATTCCGTTTCGATGATACACAGAATGAGCATTAGTTAAAATAAAGGTTAAAAAGTTGTAGTTAAAATGACACCATGAAGACTCTGCTGCCTTTTTCAGTAACTTTTATATTGAGTAGTCTATTTCATTTTGTAACAATACATAGCTGCAGCCATTAAGTACAACTGGTTACTGTAATTTCCCCTGCCACAGGTGGGAATAGTGGTTATGCTATTACTGCTTCTTATCTCTTTGCTTTCCATCTATATTCCACAATAAAAATCCATTTAAGACTTAATTGATTGCAAAGAATAATTCAGTTTGCTTATCTGCACTGGTGACAGCAGATACTGTCAAGACTATGCATCATGAGTAGATAGAAGTAAAACTGCTATTTTTGGTGCAATCATAACATTATGCTCTGTCCTTACTGCCACTGAAGCTGTTGCAGAAAAAGCGGTATTTAATCACAGTCGTTATGAAAAGAGGTTTTAGCATACTGTTCTCTAACATTGGGTAATTTGAAAAATGTGCTTTGGACGTGTTAATGGAGGCCTGCTAGATGGTGTGTTTCAGCTAGCATTGTCCTCCCAAGAGGAGTCCTGTGCCCATGCCTCTTCGAGGAAATATTCCAGCAACGACGGCGCGTTACATATGGTCTGCATTTGTAGCTTTGAGAGAAGTACAGATGGAATCGAAAATTTATTTCAGCTATAGGTTTCTCTTGTTTCTGGGATGGGAGTAGGGGTAGTAATGTGGGGTGGGCGAGCTTGCTGTAAGTGAAGCATTTAAGTAATTGAAATCCAGAATTACATTCCCCCTCCCCCAGTTGTTTAATAGGAGCAGAACGGATTCTGTTAAACTGATCTCAGTTAAACGTGGTAAGAAATTGGAGTGCTCTTTGTTATAACAAGGCAAATTTACAATATGTTGTAGAAATCCTAGTATGATATCCTTCTGCAATCCAGTGTAACTGATGTTCATATAGGCTTCAGAAAAAAACCCTATTTACAGCTCTTCTGTTTATTTAATCGTGCAGATATTATAAAGTTGCACCAACAGCTGTCAAGCTAAGGTTGCACTCAGGTTGTACCTTGTGAAGACTAAAATCCTTTTCACACTTTATTGAATGGTTTGAGTTTCCAGATTTTGTGCTCCAACTCTTTGAGTCAACTGAGCTATCTGGTTTTTTTCCTTAAACAGAAGATAGCAGAGAGAATTAATGCAGCAAGAACTTCTGTGGGAAGTAAAAACCAGGAAGAAACTGTAGCCTATTTGCCTGACAACACTATTTCTTGAGAATTATAGGCCATGAAAAAATACTTTAAAAATCCTTTGGTGGGTCTTTAACTATGGAGCCTCTTTGGTGCAAGCCCTCAATATAATTTTAAGTACCTGTAGCTGTAGAAAACTTAACAAGTTGTCAGTTGTCTTAATGCATAAAAATAAGTATGATATCAACATGCAATTAATTCCACTATATGGTAAAAAGCTTTTCTGAGACTGTGAATTAACTTTAAAGCAGATAAATGTTTTAGTTTTAAACAAGTGTCATCTGGAAAAGTTTTAAAGGTTTTTTCTTTTCTTTTTTTCCCTATCAAAATGTAAATTCCAGAAAATAAGCTTGACAGTCACATTCAAAAATAGCAAGGTACTGTATTTGACTTGTTTCAGAAAGAATGAGACACAGATGATGAAACATTGTAACTTTGAACTTATTTTTAGTTTGCTGATGGAAGAACACTGAGAGACTAGTTGTCAGGAGTTGTAGCAATCAGCTATTTTTACAGGATTCCTGTATCTAATGTTCTGTCAACTCATGGCATAGTGTCATCTCTAGATGTTTTTACCTACATGAGATCACGCAGGTAGCTTCTTCGCAGACCGTCTCACAAGTCCATAAGGAACGCATACATGAGGACATCAGTTTTCATAGTACACAAAGGATTTTTCTATGCCTGCTGTAGAAGTGATTTTTTGTAAGTCGATGGGTGCTGTTCAAGAATACTTGGCTAACATCAGTTCCCAAGATTTTGGCCAACTGAGAGCCTCTCATGTCAATCTTACCATCTGTTTTACAGTTTATGACCTAACTGGAACTTAACCAGATGAAGATATATGGCTATTAGGTATACTTAGTACTGTTCTGTCTGAAGGTCTTGGAGGGTGATGACGTAAGTGTAGTCATAAGCCAAAGACAGGTTAAAAAGATTTACCCAGTCAAACCAAGTTTGATCACACTGGGCATAGTCGCGTCTCCAGCAAGCAGGGCTCCACAAACAGTTCAACACCAAACAAAGGAAGAGGCCCTCTACCAGCCAGTGTACTGGTGGCTCCAAGATTTAAGCTTTAGCTCCTAAATAAGGAAGCCAAGGACACCTCTGAGAAGTTGAGTTTTTCAAACCTCTGTTAAGTGAGGTTCAGTGTTTGGAAGGTTTCTATTACAGGTTTTGTCTCCCTCATTTGTATTAGCCAAGAGAAATCCCCTACTTAATTTTATAGTGTGGAAATGGGAATGCGATTCTTTGTTCACACATTTAGGTATCTATATCTTTTAAGACTCTGTGAAGAAGCAGCCCAAAAAGCATGTTACAAGCCTCACAGCTGTCACATTAAATAGCTGTGCCCAGGAATCCTGGAAGACCTCAAACTGTCACTGATATTTCAGAGAAAATCATATCTGCTTATCAAAATCATCAAGTATCATCAAGTATAAATCAAAGGCAGTCTGTTGAGGCGTGGATGGGAAAAGAAACTTGCAAAACATTTGATTCCTTTGATTCCAGGTGAAGGAGTTTAATTATGAGAATAAAAAATGTCTTGGTTCTCATTGTTGTGTTGCAGAAAGTAGATAGTAATAGGGGTTTACTATTAAGCTGTGCAGCTGTTGTCAAATGTAATGTCTTAATTGACCCTCCCAGCCTGGACTTGTTACCAGATAGAAAACATTCTCTTTAGACTTCCCAGATCAGATATTGTTTTCTCCCTACTGTGGTCTCGCTGAACAAAGGTAACGATGCGGTCTTGCTGTCACTGAGCAGCAGCAGTTCAGTGGCATCAGCGGGTCATTCATCTTGAAAATGTTAATATTTTTTAAACTGCAAAGATCACAAGCTGCAAGAGAGTCCTCCATGATCGACCACAGTGGATAGCGTGCTTGTGTCATGCCTGGCTGGGGTCTGCATGTGGAAGGGCTGTGAAACAGGGCTGGGTTTTGACTCTACTTTCAATTATGGGGTTGGTTTAATTTCTGAATCTCATTTCCTAGTGTTTTCTAAAACCTTTAAGTACAGTAAAAATAACATACGTAATAAAGCTTCATAGAGATTCTGGCATCTCACAAGCTAGGCCAAACCTAAGTTACTGTTTCCCTCACCAGAATTAAAGGGACACCAAACCAGGAGTAATTTATTTCCTAAACCACTCTCAGGGTTCTGTAAGTGCATTAGAGGTAACTGGTATACATCCACAGACCAGGAATAACCGTGATTTGTTAACCCTCCTTGTCATGGTAATACCATGTTGCAACTAAAACATTGTAGATGGAGCTATGAGTGCCTCCTTGATGTCATTAATAAACAAGGAAGCAGAGGTCATATAAATTTCTTTTTAGCCTGGCTTGCTTTCCTTCTAAGCTTACCTGTGTTTTTTATTTTTTTAAACCTAATGCTGACTTCACCTCTGAGAAGCATATGGAAGCTAACTCAAAAGTTTGCATGCTGTTGTGTGTGGATCCCAGCTCGAGCAGCCGCTCTGACAGGCCTCGTGTTCACTTGTATTGATCTGCGCGTGACAGCACAACTGACATCCGTTGGGCACAAATGCGCGAGAATCAATAGTATTGTGCATTCATTATAAGCTTTTTGTGTAGAAGAGAAAATTATTTTGCTTACCTCTTTACAGTTTTATGCACAAGGAACACCTGAAAGGTTTGTTTCTAGAAAATAATTTTGAACTGTGCCTTTGAAGGTCGATGGATATGCCTTCATGCCTCTCTGGTCTCGATTCTGCCCATAGTCCTCGTGTGGAACCACAAAGTTAAGGCTTCTGTCTTAGCTCTTTTGCAAATCTCCTGTATAGATTTGGACAAGTTGTATTGCTCTATTTATATAATCGCGCTAATGAGCATCATTAGGTCGTCAGTACACCTCAAAATGTGTACAGTGCTGAGACACTGAAGGGGGAATAGCTGGTATTTTAGTTAGGTTACTTTGTTAGGCTGTGGTTCTTACTGCTTTTGAGTAACAGGGGGGTTCCAAGCTTCAATCTGGACACACGTTTTGGTTTCTTTGGTATGGTGAAATCTTCTTTCATGACTCTACATTTCGTCTCTATTCAGCTTCCTTGTACAGGGCGTTTGATTGGATTGTATGGCTGGTTTATGTGGCCTTTTCAAATCAAGACATCAGCTGGTGCCAAGTTCTGTTGTTAGGTTTCTGCCTAATGTCAGTTTCTGTTCCAGCCAGAGTAGATTTGGGCAAGCAGAGCAAGGTTTTAAATTTGAAATAAGCAAGAATGTAGACACTGGAGCCCATATACATTCATTAACTATCAGTGAGCTTGCATTTACTCTGTAACATGTAAAAAGAAAAAATACTTTTGGTAAAATATGGGGGGGCAGAATAACCCCCTACTTAATAAAAATGTAAACTCAAGGAAAGACTAAAAGGTATCTCATTAGAAAATACTGGCAAAATAATGAACGTGTGAAAAGAAAGTAATGCAAGGGCTTCTTAAACCATTTTCAAAGTTCTGTCTTCTTCCGTCCTGCCTTACACATAGGCCTGTTTGTAAGCAGTGTATTGTACAGGAAACCTAAGAAAAAGTTGGGTTTGACCTTTTTTTGAGAAAGTGCTGGTTTACTTTCCATATATTTTCCATAGTAAAAATCTCCCTTTCCATACTTTTCTGTGTTAAAAATGTATGAGTTTTGTCTATCTCCTCAGCTAAGAAACTCTTAAAACCACAAAGCAGGATCCCTATGTCTCCTAAGACTAAGTTAATCTTGTCTTTTACAGTTCGTTTACTGAACTGTAATAGCAATCTTGTGCTCTATTTTACATTCCTTCTAATTTAGATTTACCTTATACAGTACTGCTAATTCATTGACAGTAAGGTCAGTGAATGAACCAGTAAGGAGATTTACTGAAAGTGACCGAACAAACAAATGCATGTTTAGGGTGAAGACAAAAGTACCTGATCAGGTAAGTGCATGAGGCTTTGATGATCACAGGTATTCAATTAAAGCAGAAGAGTGAGTTACAGGTTTATAAATTATGCAGTCAAGTCTGAATGATCCCAAATACATCCTGTGTTTTACTCCTTGTTAGATGTTTGCAGAGAGAGCTAACACGTGCCTCATCCCAAACACCTACTCTAATGCAATATATAGCGTATTTTTTAAGATGACAGAAATCTCTTAGGAGATAACAGCCTAGAGACCTGGCATTTCTGGGGGCCCCTGGAATAAGTAAGGATATAGATAATTTTTTCATGTATTTATTTATTTTACATATGTATATTGAGTTGCTAATAATGGCTACTTTTTACATGTAAATTCAAAAATTTGTGTCATTGTGAAAAATGCCCTATTAGCAGCATATTAGAAGTGCATTTTCCCATTGTTTTAAGGGAGAGGAGGCACCTAAAAGTCTCACTTAATGTGCTTTCTTTAGGTTTGCTGTGCTTTTTTACTGTAATAAAAAAATATCACTAGACTTACCTAAATATATTGTTTTCAACATGACAAAGTTACATAAGAGAATCCCCTTGTACTTAAAGAAAAATGCAATTATTTTCTATTCTGAATCTCCAGACTGCTGTTTTAGAAAATCATATCTGATTATTTGCTCAGCAGAAGATTATTGAGTTGATTTAGCTGTGATTTTACTTAACAAAGCTTCAACTGAATTCCTACTGTGGAGTCCAAAAAAGGTAGAGAGATATAAATGATACATTCAAACTGTGATTTTTGTGAACAGGGCCATCAATGCACCCCTCGGAGCTAATAGCGGAGATGAGAAACAGTGGGTTTGCACTGAAACAAAATGTACTGGGGAGAAACTTGACCGCAAATGATCCATCACAGGTAATGATCTTTTTACCAGTAAGCTGAAAATGCCTATAAATCTAAATGTGATTGCTTGTGAATTGCTACTTAATGTTTTCAAATATGCATATCCATAGGAAAGCTGAATAGCTATACCAGTAGAAAAACCTCCAAAAACTTACTGTTTGCCAGCTTTGTTTCAATCAGAATGGTGAATCAAAAATTATTTCTTTTAAAACCACATATAATAAATTAAATCCCTCCTCTGGATGACTAGAAATATAATTTTTCATAAATGGGGTGGTTAGGGGGTTTGCCACGTAATTCTGATGCAGTGCTAGCCTTTGGGTGAAGTTTGAGGAAGTACGCACAAATAATTACTGCCAGGATCGCTATATCCGAAGATTTTTTTTTTACTTGATTGACTATTGTTACATCTGTTATTTCTGGGAGTGAAAATGTTTAATTGTCTTTCCTTAGACTGTACAAGGTACATTTCTAATGGAGGTGCTTTAATAAAAACATAAAGCAAAAAAAAATCATATACACCCCTTGAGAGAGCCATCATCAGATAACCTCTGCTCATATGACAGATAGTCAAACCACTAGCAAAGAGGGAATGACGGCCCTCAGCTGGTCTTGAAATCTTGAGTACATCAACGATTCATCGTGTCTCCACAGATGGATGTACCTTTGCATTTGAAAAAAGCTATGCACCCCAGAAAAATGTAGCATGTGGGCACTGTTAAACGAATCCCAGTGATATCAGTATGTTTGGTTTATGTTAGGTGTGGTGAGGTTTTTTTGGAAGAGCTTTTTAATCTTTATTTCTTCTTTCCCATCCTGAGTATGGCTAAAATTAAAAACATCGTGCTGGAGAACTGTAGTGTACCAGATGCACATAATCTTGAAGAATTCAGGGTCTTCAAAGTAGCTACGCTTTGCTGATTGATTGTATTACTGTATGTAGATTATATGATTACAGTATTTTGCATTGCTAGAGCACTTCATGAGCATTTAAAGACTAATAACACAACAGTAAGGTAGATGTGTTAATACCCATTTTCCTAATGACTAAACCGAGACAGAAAAGTAATTTGCTTAAATTACTCTGGGTTCGAGCAGGACTAGCATCTTACCTATTCATCGAAGCATGATAACAATGGAGTGACTTATCCCGGGGAATCACGTGGGCTCCAAAATTGGCTCATTTTTATTAACTATTTCAGAAATGTTTCTTTCCCTAGCAGTGATTTTTTTCATATGTTACTAATAACTCCCATTGTGTAACACCCACATTATAACACCTACTCAGCTTTGAGACAGAATGTGGGGGGGGTTTTTTTGCTTTGTAGCAAGTGTGCTGCTCTTTCCAAAGTCTTAAGCTGACTTAGTAATACAAGTGTATTTGTGGCCGTGCAAAACCAAGGTGCACAGAGGCATTACTTTTAATACAGAAATCTGAATGAAGAGATTGGTTTTATATAAAAGCTTAACATCTTACCACGTTTTTCCTAGGAATTCGTTGCGAGTGAAGGAGATGATGATCCAGAAGTTGAATTTTTAAAATCACTGTCAACCAAACAAAAACAGAAACTTCTAAGGTAAGTGTGGTGCCTAGTGGAGGGGATCTGTATCGGCAGTAGTTCTAACTCCATGATTGTCCTTGTAACCCTTCTGTGCCACTGAAGAATTCAGCACCATGAATACAGAAGAAATCAGCTTAGTTTAACATACACTTGCCCATGGATGGCATTATGCAGCATGGCTTTTTTAATCTGGTGGCTTTGTTTTAATCTGGCTGTTCTAATCTAGTTGTGATACCTTTGCCTTGGGGCTCATTTACAGTTTAATTGGGATACTGAAACACTAGTAATTGGCTCACTGAAGATGCTGTCAGTTCATATTTTAAAATACTATTTTGCACTCCATTGTTTACAGTATCTTCTTGCAGGATGAAAAATTCTGTGTTCTTGTTTATTGGTTTCCAATTTGGCAAAGTTTGTTATCTTCTGCATGGCTAGACTGCACCTGACGTTGCACCCCGGGGCCGAGGTTAGCCTAGCTCCACGCTGCTCTTGGATCAGGGGTTGTATTTAGCTGCTGCAGCAGAGGGAGCTCCCCGTGGTTTTGTAGTTGTAATAAAAAGTTAATGAGGTTTTCATTCTTTGCTTCTGTCCTACTGATTTCATATGTCAGGTGACTAACATATTTTTTTTCTCGGTTAATTTGGAACATTATCTTGAAATTACCTGAAAATGTTTAAAATGGAAAATATTAACCACTGCCTGGTAGATCCCATACAGCTCTCACTAGTTAAAATGGCCTTTCAGGTTAAAAGACGTTCTGTGTATGGGGAGTGGGAGGAGAGGAGAAAGGTGAATGGCTAAGCAGGTACATGAGTAGGTAGGTATGTATTTGTTCCTAGTTGCAAGGCCAAAATTGACATAATTTTTTAAATTAAAGAATTAAAAAATCATATTCCTCTTGTTTTGAGGGAGCAGCTGTGGATTACAGGAGGATTCTTACTGTGGTTAACATCAGGTTAGAAGTTTAAAAATAGTACTTTGCTGGAAGAGGAGAGGAATTCAACATGGGTTTATGGAAAATAGTGTATTTACCATGTAGGTCATCAGAAGTAGTGAACTTTAAAAGGCAGTGACTTTGTAATTTTGAATACCTTAATGCGTCTGATTGCGCTACTCTTCTATTTTGAAAATAAAAGGAAGTTGGATCGTCTGGAGAAGAAAAAGAAAAAGAAAGACCGAAAGAAGAAAAAGCAGCAAAAGAAAAAAAGCAAAAGTAAACACAAGAAACATAAGATGAGATCCTCTTCCTCATCCTCCAGTGAGGCTTCAGGAAGCAGCAGCGATAGCGAGACCAACAGCGGAGATAAAGCAGCACAAAAGAAGATGTATTCTAAGAAAAGAAAAAAAGACAAGTTTTCAGAGGCTAGCAGCAGCAGCGATTCAGAAGGAAAGGCAAAGACGAGGAAGGAGAAACTTTATGAAGATCTCTCCAGTAGTCACGGTAACAAGGACAAAGACAGGGAGAAGCACAGACTTTTAAAGCAAGATAGTTCTGCGGAGAACAACAAACGGAGCTCCTGTGAGGGGGAAAGAAAGTCCAAAAGCAGATACCGTGGCACCGACAAGAGAGAGACTGAAAGAAAGCAGAGGGATAGTAGAAGCCGAAGCATGGATGAGGGGAGCAGGAGAAGCCCTTGCACGAGTCACAGCAGTTCCAGGCAAAGGGAAAAAACAGGAAAAAGCCTGAGTCAAAGCCCTGGTGGAGAGCGGCACAGGAAAAATGAAAGCAGAAGCCCCAGCACCGATGTGCACAGAGAGAAGAAAAAATGTCGAGAGAGCTGTGGGGACAAGCGCAGTAAAGTGGAACACAGAGAAAGGAGCAGACGCAGTAGAAGCAGAAGCAGAGAGAGGAAAAAAACCAGATAGCGTAGGGGACAGGTGCAAGCAAGAATGTCTCCGGTTTTTGATGAATACCTTAACAAGGGCTCGATTATGCATTGCTGTTCATTTTCCAGCCTCTGTAACTAGCTTTTCCTACATAAAGCCAACAGCATCATTTCTATAACGTTGGAATATTTGTAAATTAGTTATAAATGCCATGGTATTTTTCTTACTGTATAAATACACTTGTTGGCAAATACCTCCTGTATACATGTAGTAATTCACAGACCTGATTTTAGGGTTTCAAGATCTTTCAGAGCAGTATGTGATATTCTTGGGTTTGTCAATGATGATTTCCGGTTAGGTGCTACTGTGAGGGGAAGCAGAGAATCATTTGGGAAGAGTCCCGGGGTACGTTAAATGATAATGTTTGAGATACTTCTGGGTAAAAATCACTGTTTCAGGTATCAAAACATCGTATCGTAGAGGGTAGGGGTTTTTTTTCATACTGAAACATTTTTCCTGAAGTTCCCTGGAAGAGATCAATTTCATGAGTTAAGACAACAGAGAGACATAGTTCACAGAAGTGTGTAGCCAACATTTTTTTGACCTCCTGCAGTGTGCAGCTTGGTCAGGGCTGTCTAAACATCTTGAACCCCTGTTGGTATGTGTCAGTACAATGTCAAGTTACTGTTCAATAATCTCTCAAGACATGAAAAGAATATTTACTGCCTCAACTGTTTCAGGTATTTCATTGTTTGTGGTAGAAAGTTAATGTAAATAGCCATCCTTTTGTTTTCGTGAAACAAACTTGGGTTTTTTTAATGTTTGTTGTCATTTTCTGCACAAATTGTTATGAACTGCCGCAATAAAACACCTTATTCTTTAAAACCAGTAAGAATTGCTGCCTCCTCCGGGGTTCTGAATCGGTGCAGACGCACAAGGCAACACTTCACAAGGTTTTTATTGCAAAGGAAATGCTCCTCTGCCAATTTGGGGTGGCAGATGGAAGTGCATTAGTTAGTGGTACTCTCTGGCAAGCAGCTGTCTTCCTCTCCTCACTCACAGGACAAATGGGACTTCCTTGTATTACCAGTCCGCTTCTAGGTCTTAAAATGGTCACGCAGAAGTTTTTCAGTATCAGGGGGATTATAATATATAGTGGAAGTGACCTGGCTTGTCTTTGAAGCGCATGTGAATGAGTTTGAAAGGGTGGAGCCATTAAGCGATGTCACCTTCTTCTTTTAAATGCGTTTGCATTAGGTTGTTCCCCCCGGCGCGCATTCTTGCTGTGGTAGCTGGGATCCAAAGGGTGTGTGCAGCTCAGTAGAGTCAGGCCCTGTATTAATGTGCTCTGGTTTAGAAAGAACAGGCAGAGACTGCCAAAACACCCGTACAAACAATCTAAACAAACCTCTTGTGAAGGATTTATTACCCCTCTCGTGTAAGAGAGGACAAGAGTAACAAGGCAGGGGGAAAGGAATATTCTGGTAAAACATTTTCACAGTAAGTGCAGCATGAACGATACGTGGGATAACCGATAAGTACTGGAAGGTGCCTCTACTCCAAAGAAAGGTCTCTCTCTCATGGGTCTGTCCAGTTGCATGTGTGCGTCGCACAGGAATCTGCCCCGCAGTGCCTTGCCGACTGCAGCGCAGCTGACTTCTACCTGAAGAAGGAGGGACAGGTCGGCATCTGCAAGTTCTAGGTGGTTTTGCATGCTCTGCGTTTTACTCGTTTGCATGTAGTTAAACTGTGCGCTATGCGCATCTTGCCTTTTCGCATAGGAAAAGACTGGCAGATGGCACGGGTTTATCCTGATGGAGGGCTGTTGCGAATGAAGATCGGACCAGAGGAACAATGACGACTTGGATGTATCCGTCTCAAAGACTGCCTGTCGAAGAGCTTTGGAACAAAACGCTCATCCTTGCGACACCTTTCCCGCTTTCAGCGCAGCCCTGCCAGCCTTCGGGGAGGTCGGGGCCGCTTTGGAGGACGAGGCTCGCTGCTCTCGGTACCCCCCTTAGGCTC
>NW_009260022.1:5134327-5134727 GCF_000687185.1 Egretta garzetta | reverse complement strand
GGGCCGCCCTTCGGCTCTGCCGCCCCGCGGGACCGATCGTTTATAATCGATGGCGAGCGGCAGATCCTCGCTGTTCCGAAAGTAAACACACCGGTGACTCCAGATCGGGTCCCTGCTCGGATCGTTACAATAAATACCCCTGAAGGAAGCTCTCTATTTATGTTGTCATTGATTAATTCTCGCTACCTCATTTGATTTCGATTTAGAACGATTTGATTCTAATTTAATTAGCATGTAATTTGGATGTACATAATTACTGTAATTATGACATTCAGGTAAGGCAGCTTTAGGCTGAAAGGCAATTTCAAATTTTCTAGCAACCTACTTTGTACTAGGGAACGGACAAGGCCTCCGCGCCCTGCCACCCAGGTAGCAATTAGCACATCTCGGGAATAGGCAC
>NW_009260022.1:5133525-5133762 GCF_000687185.1 Egretta garzetta | reverse complement strand
GGCCCGGGCCCGGGGCGCCGCCGGGCGCGATCGCGGCCCCGGTCCTCGGGCTCCGCTTTTTAACTGTTAAGAATGTCATTCCTCGAGGAGACGGGTAGCTGAATTATTCTCGCTTAAAATAAACGCTGAGCGCGCCAATTACCCGGAGGGGCGGGCTTTCTGCTCGGTTCCCTTCATCCGCGCTCTGGAAGGGTGGGAGAGGATCTCGGCGGCCGGGTAATGGCTGCGGGTAAATTA
>NW_009260022.1:5132386-5132965 GCF_000687185.1 Egretta garzetta | reverse complement strand
CGGGGAGCCCGGCTCTGCCCTCTGCCGCCCGCCCCGCCGGAGCCCGGGAGGGCATCTCTCCCTTTCCCGCTCCCGGGTTAGCGTCCTCCCCCCCGCCCCTAGAGAGGTGCTGCCGAACTACGGATTCAAGAAGTGAAATCAGATTTATTTTTTTTTCGGTCCTCGCAACCGTCTGTTCCTTAGTTTCGCTTTGTGTAAAAGTTCCCCAGACCATATAATTATCGCCAGCGTGTACGAAAGAATGGTGTCATTTATTTTTAAAAAGGTGACATGCTTTCTATTTTCCCGGTTAAACGAACCGGCTCTGCAGCCCGGAGCTGCTCCCTTCTTCGTTTCTGGGGAGTCCGCAAGTGATGGACGTTTTCTGACCCGAAGGGGCAAAGGCAATGCAAAGAGGTCCTTGATCACTGAGCTGAGAATTGTAACCCCGGCCTGGGCAGAGACCGGACCTGGCTGGTTTCCTTTGATGTGCTTTATTATAAATGGAAAACAAAGCTGACTTCTGCCCAGCACCCCGCGCGGGCGCATTCCTCCGCAGCCCCACCGCCGCCCGGCGGGGAGGGCAGCCCTGTCCCGCCG
>NW_009260022.1:5130110-5132126 GCF_000687185.1 Egretta garzetta | reverse complement strand
AGGCGGTTGTTAGTATTCGCGGCAGATGGATTTTTCTTCCACGCAACGTCTTTATTCCAGTTGGTGGCCGACAGCAGAATCCGTTGCCCGATGTTATTTGCATTCTCTGTTTTATGGAGGATTAAAATATTTGTATTCCTCCAATCTGTACCGGGCAGACTAAATTAACTTTTTTTTTTTTTCCTCCCCCCCCCCTTTTTTTTTTTTTTTTAATAACACAATTATCTCATTTAACAATTTGCCTTTAAAAAAATACTGTGGCTGTTAGGTTGGTGGTCAGGAGACAAAGGGAGTGAAAATAATTTTCATTTCAATAATTGCCTTCTGGTCAATTTAACTGTGCCTTATTTTGAAAGAGCCTGTCTAAATGAGATTCCTGTCCCAAATGTGTTCCCAGGCCTTAGCCCAGCCTTTAATTATTCCTGAGGTTTTTTTCTTCAGAATAAGACGCTGCACTGAGTAATCACAAAGAAGTCAGAGAGCATCCTTGAACCTTTTCAATAGCAGAGCCACTGATATTCAAATAACATGCAAGGACCATTTGACTGCATGGGGACATAAGCATTTCCAATTCACTATTTGCATAGATCAACTGTCTTTGAAAAGGAAAGGAGCAGTTGTCTTCCATAACATTAAAAAGCCTAGTTATCAAATCAAGTGCTTAGTTTGGGGCTTTTAAAACGTTTACATTTTATCTCAGGTTGCCCTTTACCGTTTGACATGCAAATTTGGTGCAGTTAATTTGGACAATTAAAAGGATCTTCAAGGGAGCTTTGTCACCGAGAATATTCGGAGTTTTCCCCGTGGACCAGCTGAGATAAAGTTGGCCAGAACAAATGATGTCTAGGAGATTAATTAGATATTTGATAAGACATGAATCCCTAATAAGGGAATACAAGGCACAGGGGGCTGCTGTGTGCTCCAAGTCAAAATTAATAACATTTAACAAGATTTTCATTTAGGCATGAAATGTCTTTTCCGGAGTACTGACTCTAGCGATTTATTCCCCCGAGATCACCTCCCGACCTAGGCAGCCTTGTGGCGCTAAAGGCTTTTCGAATTAAATAAATAGTTCCTCAGCACGGTTTGCTTTCACTCGATTTTGGGGGCCGGTTTCACCAAAGGCGCTTAGGGCTCGGCAGGGGTCCCAGCCGGCGGACCGGGGCTCAGACGCGCTCTGAATTTGTGGGGTTTGAATTTTCTGAGTTTTGGTTTGTGGGTTTGGGTGGGGTTTTTTTTTTATATATAAAAAGAAATAAACCAAACCCAAGGCGGTTTGAAGAGAGCGAGGGGAGCGCTGCAGCGCGCCTGGCTCGGGGGCCGGTCCGTTCCCCTCCTGGCTATCCCTGCCTGCCGGATTTTTAATCGCAGGCACCGTAAGGAGGGCTGGGAGGGGGGCGAGGGCTCCCACTAAACCCCTGACCCCTCTGAGGGCTGGGCGGGGGGAGAGGAGAGGGCACGAAGAAGAACAAACCCGTGAGCGTGTTGGTCAGAGTCCTTTAATAATACCAAAATGAAAATATGTCAAGATTGTTGTTGCTTTTGTTTTTTTTTTCCATACAGATAAACGCATTTAATTTCTTTAAGAGACCTTAACTTACGTGTGTTCGAGTGAAATGTTAACTCAACATTTTAAATATCTTTTACATATATACTGACTTCCACAAAGTGCATCAGAAATTTAAAATAATAATAATAGTAATAAAAAAACCAAAACCCCCAAAACCTCCCTGAATTTCAGGAATTCACCGATTTAAAAAAGAAAAAAAAAAAAATCCCCCAACCCCCTATCAGATCAACATTGACAAGAAAAATAAGCGAACACGATCTGGTTTTTCTTTTTTTTTTTTTTTCCCCCACCTTTTTTGAACCCCATTTATACAGATGCGTACGAGATACAGAGGGACCGCCTCGGACTTGCAGTTTGATTTCTCACCTTAAGCCTCTCTTAGGATGCTTTCCTTCCCACAGGAAGAGGAGAGGAAACGGAAGAAAGTGTCACTCGGTACCTGCGAG
>NW_009260022.1:5125877-5127149 GCF_000687185.1 Egretta garzetta | reverse complement strand
GTACGGCCCTACCTGCCGTGCTGTTGCTCGGGAGGCCCCTCGCGCCCCTGGCAGGCCGCTGGGCAGCTGTCCCCGCCGGGGGCGAACAACTTCACAGCGCCTAACGGCATCTTAGGAAAACGCGTCGATTTGGGGGTTTTGCTTTGCTATAAACACTAGAAGTGCTGCCGGGCACGACGTGTTTCTTACTTTCTTTGCAAAAGGAAACGAGAAGGCTCTTTAGTCACATTAAGCGCCAAAAAAAATCCAAAGGCGGGGGGAACCGACGGGCATCCCTCTGCTTTCGCACCGGGGCGGGAGGGAGGCCGAGGGGCATATGACATCCCGCCGCTTAAGAGAGAGGAGCTTTATTTGGCAGAGCAATCCCCGGCAAAATACTTCGAAAGTCAACCCCGCAGCACGTTTTGCAAGCCCCGTATCCCCCCGGGGAAGGAGTGCCGCTAACGGCAGGCGGCTCGCTGCCGGCCAGCCGTGCTAGGGCGCTGCCGGACCGAGCCTCCCCAGCGCTCGCCCGTGGCCTCTGCGCTGTGCGCGCTCCACTACGCCCAGTGAGCGACAGAGGCTTTACCTGCTCTCTGCGTGTGCGAAATGTAAGTCCAGACCTCGGCTCCTCAGTGTCTTGCGAGCTAGTCCCTTTGACTGGTAATTATCGGAGGCTTCTTGAGTAATTGGCTAGAACTTGCCCGTGCTGCGTCCGCGGAAGACCGTAACTTTTCATCTAATGCGATCGTCTCCGTGAGGCTGGGAGCGGGAGCTTTCCCCTCGGCTCCTGCCGTCCCCGGTGCAGCCGGGTACAGTTCTGAACCAGAAACACGAGTGCGTTCGGGCAGCGCCGGGCGCCGGCTCTGCCTTCGAGCCGGTGTTTCCTTCTCCCCGGTGCCGCCTCAGCCATCCCCTGTAAAACCTCCTCGCAGATGCCAAGCAGGCCACCGCTGACGGAGCGAGATGGAGAAACCGCGCATTTGAGAGGATTTTGCTTTTCTTTACTTGCTTTGATACAATTTTTTTTTTTTTTCGGGCTTAAATAAGGCGGGCATTGCGGTTTGCTGTACGTTGCGTTATGCAAACGGCAGGACGCCTGCCAGGCCAGGGAAGGGGTGTCCCCGGAGATTATCTTTTATTTAAACGTCTAGGGCTATTTTCAAAGGGCGCTCGCCTTCTCGTCGCCGCGTCTTAAACAGGGTCGGGGCGGTGTAAGGGAGGAAACACTGTTACGCGCTTAATTCTTTCCACATTGCCTGGCGGCCGGCGCAGGGGTGCGGGGAGCGCGGT
>NW_009260022.1:5122165-5125344 GCF_000687185.1 Egretta garzetta | reverse complement strand
GGGGACACGGGACGGGGGGGACGGCCACGCTGCTCAAATCTTCAGGGGGTCAAGTATTTTCCGACAGATTTTTCCGTACTTCCAAAAAAAAAAAAAAAATCGAGTTTTTAAACAAAGATCAATGTGTTATGCGAAAGTGTTGAGCCGACTGTTAAAACATTTGGGGGGATAATGACAATGCAACAAAGGCCTGGTTTGGAGTGAATCATCACCCTTTTAAAAGTTAAAGCAATTTTCAGGAGAATGGCTTTCAGCAAATGCTTTACATTATTCAAAACGGCCAAATAATGCTCTATTATAGCGCCTGAATGCTGCCAGTCAGCCCATAAGTGCAATTTGTGCAAAGGCTCGGTGCCTTATCTCCACTTCTTTATAAAGAGGTGAATATAAAACAATTTCTTCCAAACCCAGACAGAGAGCACGAAAATTGCTTCCCTTTCTGCAATCAGGGCAATTTAACTGGAGTGCAATTAGCACTATTAAATGTCGATTCTGCATAAACAAATCTGACTAAGAAGCGAAAGTGGGGTGAGAACCTCATATAAACTGAAACTGATTTTTTAAAATTATGTATCCGGGTCCTTTACAATTGATCCGTGACGTTTTCATCTCGGAATATATTTACATCATAAATACATTACGGTTAAATCAACATAAATCTTAGGGGGAAAAAAAAAAGAATCTCAATATGAATACTAATAAAGAAGAATAGCCTAATTAAATGCAACAGTTCACTTCCTTTGAACGGTATTGTTTCCCATCTTCCCTTCACGCGTGTCTTTTGATCTGTGCAACTACTTAAGTTGCCGTCTTTAGGAGGTAAAGCCGGGAAACAATTCGTTCATTAAAGCTGATTGGGAGGCTCCTGGGTTCACATTCAACAGCGTCAGATGAAATGGCTCTGCTGTTCAAACAGGGCTCTGGGAAAGAGCTGCCAAATATTTTCCAAATAAATCGATTTAACAGCGGTTCAATGGAAGGTTGCTCTACAATTTCCCCCGAATCCTAGGAGGTGCAGGGACTTTTACACACGGACGTTACGGGTGGGCAGGGGGCAAACCCTTCCAAGTTCGAGAGGAGCAGCCTCATTTTTCTGCCAAACAGAAGGGACGTGGGCAGGAACGGGGCAAACTGCTCGTCGCCGAGATAAAGAATCGATTGCATCTTGCCAGATTTATTTTGGTGGTTCGATGGGGAGGTTGTTTTGTTGGGTTTTTTTACCAACAGGACTTCCGTGCGACCCCCCCGCCCCCCTCCCCCCCCGATTATACTTTTCATTTACGCGATCTAGAAACTACCACTGATTCTCAGAGCAACTCAGAGGGGGACCTGGCGGTAAATTAGTAACCAGTTAAGAAAAGGCTTCCCCACTATTCTACCCAAGAGTAGATATTAAAAAGGGGGCAGGGTATATGGAGAGATGGTGTTAAGCAACAGACCCTAGTGCCTGTTGAGTCCGCTGCATTCTTTCTGCTGTAGAGTTTTTGCATTTGTGGGTAAAGACGAAGTGCAGCTTTTGATCAGAGGGAGATCTTTTTTCTAGTTAATAAAAAGGGCACGAGCACCGGGGATCGCATAGATCGTGGAAATTACAGGGAAAATTGTGGCACTCACCAACAGGTTCTGCCCGAGCTTTCGCGTGACGGGGGGCACACAACGTGCACCCCCCCACACCCCACCCTGCCCCTGCCCGCCCCTGCTTTCATCTCCCCCTCGGCCTTTCAGGTGATGCTATTTAAAGAGCAACAGGAAGACCCGTACGACCCTGCCCCTGAAAAACCTGCACGCCGGTTTTAGGAGCCCTCTCGCCTGCTGGGCGCAGCCAAACCCAGCGGAACTGAGATTTTTCCTGCTTGGTTTACGTGGGCCCCATATTTTAAACCTCCCCCAGTCTGTGTGTCGCGGCCGAAGGCACGGTAGCAATTCAAGAGAAGACGAGTTGTGAAGGAAGGAAAGAAGGGAGGAAAGAAAGGAAGGAAAGAAGGGAGGAAAGAAAGGAAGGAAGGAAAGAAGGAAGGAAGGAAGGAAAGAAGGAAGGAAGGAAAGAAAGAAGGAAGGAAGGAAAGAAAGAAGGAAGGAAGGAAAGAAAGAAGGAAGGGAAGGAAAGGAGGAAGGAAGGAAGGAAGGAAAGGAGGAAGGAAGGAAGGAAGGAAAGGAGGAAGGAAGGAAGGAAGGAAAGGAGGAAGGAAGGAAGGAAGGAAAGGAGGAAGGAAGGAAGGAAGGAAAGGAGGAAGGAAGGAAGGAAGGAAAGGAGGAAGGAAGGAAGGAAGGAAAGGAGGAAGGAAGGAAGGAAGGAAAGGAGGAAGGAAGGAAGGAAGGAAAGGAGGAAGGAAGGAAGGAAGGAAAGGAGGAAGGAAGGAAGGAAGGAAAGGAGGAAGGAAGGAAGGAAGGAAAGGAGGAAGGAAGGAAGGAAGGAAAGGAGGAAGGAAGGAAGGAAGGAAAGGAGGAAGGAAGGAAGGAAGGAAAGGAGGAAGGAAGGAAGGAAGGAAAGGAGGAAGGAAGGAAGGAAGGAAAGGAGGAAGGAAGGAAGGAAGGAAAGGAGGAAGGAAGGAAGGAAGGAAAGGAGGAAGGAAGGAAGGAAGGAAAGGAGGAAGGAAGGAAGGAAAGAAAGGAGGAAGGAAGGAAGGAAAGAAAGGAGGAAGGAAGGAAGGAAAGAAAGGAGGAAGGAAGGAAGGAAAGAAAGGAGGAAGGAAGGAAGGAAAGAAAGGAGGAAGGAACGTAGGTGACTGCCGACTGCACGATGGTTTTAATGACTACAGTTGTTGAAAGATTGTTCAACAGCATCGCAGATTTGTTTTCTGCCTCGGCAGGGAAGCCTGAGGAGCGTTTATACGAGGAACAGTGTACGAGGGCTTTCTCTCCGGGTCCACGTGCTTTCCAGGGTCGTTATGGGGTGTGTGTGTGTGTGTGTGTATATATATATATATATATATATATATAACGGGTTAGACATGGCAAGCTCTGCAGCAGGTTTGGAGTTCAGCCAGCGCTAGCGCTCATAAAGCTTGCTTTAAAACGAAGGTGTTCCTAAATAGACGGAGTTTAACTAGTACACGCTTGGACCCGCGTTCGCAGGGCGTTAAACCACCCTCTCATCCTAGTCCCTGGAGGAAGCCCCGGTGGCCCGTTAACGAGCTCCGTGGTTTAGGCGGGGGAGCGGTGGCCCCAGCCGTCAGCCG
>NW_009260022.1:5115752-5122135 GCF_000687185.1 Egretta garzetta | reverse complement strand
CCCCCCCGGCTCTCCCCTCGGTGCCTCCGAAGGCTGGCTGTGACGGAGCGAGCTGTCGGCCTGAGAGGCAGAGCGACGGGGGGGTGCGTACCGGGCAGGATGATTGACGCCGCAAAGTTCTCTCCGGTCCGCCACGGCCCATAAATCCTCCCGCGGGTCTCGCCCGTTAATGAATTGCCGGTTTGGAAGGGGAAAATACGCCGGGCGCCCCCCTTCGTATGCTCCCCCCTCCCCCTGTCCTGGGATTAGGGCGAGGAAAGACCGGGAACCGCTCATTGTGCTCCTTCTGTGGTCGGTAATTACCGGAGCCCGGGCTTAAGGTGAATTTCAGCTCAGATCATGAACCATTTCACGTTCAAATGCAAGCTTGCAGTACTTTTCTAGTGGCAATTAGGAGCCTATTACAAGCCATTAGATTGATCAATGTACCTTAAACAATGTGAATGATTTATATGGCAAAGAAAAAAACCTTCTTACATCCATTGTACTGTTCCAGCGACCAACCTGGCCCTGTGTCTCCATTCATCACAGCTTTAAACGACAAAAGCGATTTATTTAGAAAACTTACATGCAAAGAAACAGGCTCAATTCCTCCGACTGGAAGGGTATCCGAGCTTTATCTGTCTTTATTGTCAAGAGATGCGGGCTGGAAGAATTCAAGCATAAGGGGGGAGGAGGGGAGGGGTGGCTTTGCTGGTTTCCAAACGGATTAATTCACCTTGTACCTGAAAGAAGGAAACAAAGAGATTCCTGACTGCTTCCTAAACAAGCCCCTAATCTGCTGTGCATATGCAACGAAAGGAGGAAAGCAGCGGCTGGCGCGTGTGTTTGGGTAGCTTTTTGCAGCCTTTCAATGGCATCGGGGATACAGCCCTGGAAGTTCCAAGGCAGCTATGGAGCGGAGAGCGGGCTGGGACGTGCTGGGGGATGGAGGTAAAGGGGCTACGTGCAGCCTTCTTCACTACGGGTAATTATTGTCACTATTCTGCAACGAAGAAATTACAAAATACCAGCTGCTATCAAAGCCAGAGCGGCCACCCTGTAGGCCTTGGGTCCGTCTGTATTTGTCTCCTTTCAGAAGACCTGGGAAACCTCAAGCGCCTGGGAAATTCCTCCCAGCTCCTGGCAGCCCCAACGTGAGGGTCTGGGAGAGGCTGGGGGCTTTGCCCTTGCCAATGATTTGTTGGGGGCACAGGGATTCAGGTCGGAAGGAATAGGACCGCGCTTTGCCATTCGTCCAACGGACAGCCTCTGTTTCTCACATTTTCCTTACCTTTTTGCTAACCTTATTCACCTTCCTACTTAGCAGCGCAAAATTACTGTCTTCTCTATAGCTACAAAGTGACTGAGTGAGTCTTTGGCTTGTGTTTAAACAGTTCTGACATGTTCTGAGTTAAAACTACAGAGAGAAAAAAGCCCGCACATGTGAGCTAACTAAGCCATTCTTTAAAATGGGTCTTTCATGGGACCAGTGTAACTGGTGACAGAAAAAAACCCCCAAACATTTGTAAGTCTTAGTTCAGCTGCAAATTTATTTTGAGATGTCACATGAGGGAGAATGTTATTAATTTAAGATCCCAATTATCATCTGTGTTTCAGTTACAGTCTGGTCTGCTATTTTCTACATTCCAGTCTCTGAAAATCGCTGCAGCGCTTGTCAGAAGTCACCATTTTATCACGCCGTTTTCTGCGAGGAGGTAAGAACACAGCACATCGATATTGGTACAAAGCAAAGAAACGAGGGGTGGCTGCCAAGTCCTATCAAGGATGCGACCCCTTTGCTAGGAAGTGCGGATACAGCCACTTCAGAATCCGATTTTCCAAGTTGTCCATATGGGATTGAGACTATTCACTTACTTCCCTAGTTATCAGCTGCCTGCTTTCTTGATAAAAGGGGATTAGGAAAACGCAATGTCTACCGTGTAAACCAAACGATAGATGGAACAGGAGATCCCGTAGTGAGAGGAGTGTTTCTACTGAGTCTGTCACATACTAAACCCAGTTCTTCCTTTTCTTATAGACCCTACACCATCAAGAGCTTAACCCATAGAATCCGCAGTGCGTCCGTCCTGCTTACCTTAAAGTTGTTGTTCTCATAGCAGAGACGTCAAAGAAGAATAGAAGGTGTGGAGTCCTCTTTCAAGGGTTTTGTAGAGATTGTGCATTTAGTCACATTGTGCTTTGAAGTCTCTTTCCTTTCCCGGAGCTTTGTATTTGCCTCTTTGCCCAGGAGAATCACTGGGCCAACCCTCTCAGGACAGGTTCTGTCCTTCCTCTGCTGTAAGTAGCTCTACAGAAACTGTCCACTCAAAGGGCTTTCTGCAAGCCTTAACCTACGCCTGTGTACCACCCTCTTGTACAAAAGCAGCCTGCACTTCCTAACGCGCTGCTTCAGGCACTTACATTCCATCTGGGTTGCATTGCCCTTTAATTATCAGTCGTCTCATTGTGATCAAGTGAACTTTTACTAATCTCTGCGTTTATTGTTAAGGTAAATAGATGCTGCTTTTAATCAATATGGAGGGCCACACTACTGCAGCGCGAAGTAACTTAAGTCAACTGTAAAGAGTTCAGTGTGTGTATGTGTGTAATTACAGAGGACGTCAACTATTCACTCCAGTCTAATTCAGCATCTCTTTAGAGACAGACCTCTTCCCTTTCCCCGGTCCCACTCTCACCCCCTGTGCTCCCTGCCACCCCGCAAAGCAGGCAAGAGGAATACAGCCGAGGGCAAGCAAGCAGCAGCCCCAGTGAACTTCAGGCTGCTTAGCGGATCGAAACTGCTCAGTGAATATAAGCGTGCGGGTACAATATAACACCTTCTTCCAACAAAAAAGATTGATTGCGTCTTGGCCTTGGTATTAAATGCGCTATTATCAGAAGAAGCTGAAATAATGCATCCAGTCACTTTAAAAGAAAGCAGGTTTCCTCTGCGAACATACCTATTATTTCAATAGTACTTGAGAACTATTTCAGTCGTGGCCAGGTTGTTGCTTACTAAAATACATTTGAATTGAATACGTATATATCAAGGTTTTTTCTTAATTTTAGTTTGAATTATTCCTGAAGTTCTCATTAAATTTACCATTTGTAAAGGACAGATTAAATGAAAATGGCTTTTAGAAAAATAGAGCTGGAAATTATTTTGGCCTTTCTGACCTGGAAGAGGTTGTAATTTGCAGCAGCACTGGATACTGGACATGTCTGACATTTTAGGTATTCCCTCACCGTTTCAGACCTTTGTACAGATGAACTCCGCCTGGGACAACCCAGCAGTCAACTTTTTGTTACCTTAATGTAAATGAGAAGACTACAGTTGTCTTAAGCGATCTAGGCGGACGACACCAATGGAAAATGAAACTCAGGCAAGGGCAATGCTAAGAAAAGAATGTCTATTACCCGCGGTAATGCTCCTAACATTTTCTAAACAGCTATTACCTGTGTCTGTCCATAATTGTCCTTGTTACAGTAACGGTGCAATCTTTCTTTCAGAACACTTACAGAAATCTCTCTCCACTGGCTTTTCCAAATGTAAACAACCTATACAGCATTTTCTAATGCAAAACAAATGCGGTAAGTAGGCCCCACATTAAAGAATCGCTTTGACTGGAATGTCTGAAATACTCAAGGGATTTTTGGGTGGGTTAGAAAATGCCACCATTTGCATTCCGTTTCCAAACACAGTCCTATATGTACATATGTGTGTCAGTAGGACCTATATAGCATGTTGCTGAATTTGGATGGTCACAGAGAACAGATGGCTCGCTTCCTCTTTTGCAAAGTGATGCGAAATAAGCTGCTGTGGGTTTTTGCTATCTAATATTTCTCATGGCTTTTATTGCACATGAACACGACTAATTTTCAGTGTCAACACTAACAAACATTCCCCTATTTAGAAAACAACATGACTACAAAATTCCCAGTTGCAGCTGAAGAACTAGAAGCCAACACCTATATCGCCCCGCCTCCCCGTTCATAGTCCTGTTAGATAAACCACGTTAGTTACTCTCACAAAAATGGAACTCCCTGTAGACGCAGACTGTTAAACACCTCAGAGGGACTGGAAGCGGTGAAACAAAACGCAAGTTTCACACTTCTAAAATCTCACCTCCCTATGGAGAAGTAGGGCATTCACAATTGCTGTGCAGTACTTACGCAGTCTAACTTGACCCTCCGTTATGCAGTTTGGAGGAAGTTTAGCAATGCTCCTAGGTTTGTTCAGCCTGAGACAAGTACCACAAAAAACGGTGCTGTTTGTCTTTTTTTTTTTTTTTTTTAATAAACATAATGGCTGAAAGCACAGGTCTAAGAGGAAGAGGTAGCAGTGTCCTCCAGCTGTTTCGTATTATCACTGCACGTCCATCAGTATATAAAATCAGGTAGCCAACCCTTTCAGTTGTTCTCCAAGTCATTATGCATGAACTTCAACAGAAGCTTTATCTTTTAACAGAAGCGAGGACTACCTGCTCTTATTTACAGAAAGGCATTGAAGTTAGTGCATGCAGAAACTTGTGTTCGTTCAGAGAAAATTTTCGGAAAAAAATTGTAAAGTGCAAAATACAGTTGCAGGCTTTGGAAAGGAATGTTGCTGCATTCTGCTTTAACTCCTGAGACTGTTTTGGAACCTTGTTTTCCCCAGCTGTTGGGAAGGCGCTGCTTAGGGACATGGTTTCTGGTTTTGTGGAATGGCAGTGTTAGGTTAACGGTTGGACTTGATGATCTTAAAGGTCTTTTCCAACCTAAGCGATTCTATGGTTCTGTGACGCTGCGCTTTTCCAGGGAGTAGCCATGGTACCCGTGCAGAGGGTGGCCATATCCCATGGAGCAACAGGAGCGCAGGAACCCTTCTTTGTGCCGAAAGCGCAGCCTGGAAATGCTGCTACAAAACGTGGTTTTATTGCCAGATGAGGGAGGGACTCACCCCACATAACACTGGACCTTCTGGTGATGTGTAAAAATCTGCGGTATCTGGAGTTTGGCAGCCCCAGGACTGAAATTCTACAAACACAAACTATTTGCAGATGGCCTCTTACCTGAGCGTGCACGCTCACGCTTGTGGCTGCATACGGAAGAGGGAGGAGATCTCTGCAAATAAAATGCTTAAAAAGAAAACCAAATAGTCAGACTAGGAGCTCGGTGGTTTGATATTCGATTGCCCTTTGTTACGGTATTTTTCAAATAGCTGTTACCATAACAACATAACGTATTTTTCTTTTAATTTTTTTTTAGCTGTTTGGGGGGAAAAAAAAAAATTCTTGCCAGAATTCTTCCATAATAGCTTCCATTAACTGCAGTGAGTTCTACTGGGGAGGCCAGCACTGATGTCTCCTGCTGTCACAAGTCACTCACAAATCTAGCGGATGTTTTGTTTGATAAGGCCAATTTGAGCTTTATAAAACATGTTGTGGTTTTTTTTTTTTTTCCATCCCCAAAGAGCAAATATCTCTTAGGATGGGATTCAGACCTGATCATTTGCCAGGAGACAAGGCGCTTGATACCTGTCAGCAGAACAGGTCCCACGCTTGAAAAACTAGATCAGACTGAACTGTAAAGATTCTCCTTTAGCATAGAGACAGAGTACCAAATACCAAGAGATAGACCTTAGAGACATATCTGTAACAACAACAGCAGCAGCAGCAACATCCTTTAGGAGGCCAGTATTTTCTCCCCTATTCTATAATAAGTATTTTGCTAAACTCTTAAGGTAAATGCTGTAGATGAGAGTGGTTTATCACAATCAAAGGGAAGTCCTATAAAAACAATTGGGAAAAGCGAAAGGAAAGGAATCCACTTTAAACATCGATGCTGCCCCAGAAACGCTGGCAGTTTTATTTTGGATTCAAGTAATTTGCATGACTAAGAAATAATCACTTTACCAGGCCCTCCACACACTTGACAGCAGCAAATGTCTAGATTATTATATTTAATAATTTGTCTGCTAGTACCATCTTGTTTCTGGAAACAGGGACAAAACTCATTCTCTAATCAGCTTTTTATAATTTTATAATCAGCCAGAGCCATGTTTTAGCATAAGTTGTTTCTTTTTTTTTTAAGCAGTTAACACAGAATAAGAAAAGGTTCCATGAATTACTTCAATGTTGCGATCTAAAATTTCTCAGAGAGGAAGAAAAGTTAACTACATGTTATTTCTATGTGGTTTACCTGGATCAAAATGACTAGCAGCTAGCCAGCCAGTACTGGCATGCTCCTTTTCCAGGGGAGGTGTGCAAGCGTGTCTGGCCATAGGTATGTGTGCATGCCCACATTTTCTTCACACTAGCTAAAAGGAGTGTTTTTAAATCTTTAGAAGTAAAGAGTGTTGCTAAAGTATGTGCTTTATTTTCCATACTCTTCTCTGTAAATCTGCATTTCATGAGAGCGGT
>NW_009260022.1:5112622-5115740 GCF_000687185.1 Egretta garzetta | reverse complement strand
TTAATTCCAGAGAAGCTCTTCCAGATTTGCACAAGTGTAAATGACATTGTAAAATGAAGTGGTTATCTGGTCACAAGGCTTCAGCGAGACTACTGCCGTAAGAGCGAATCTTCTCTTTAGCTTTTGAAGGTATCAAACATTTCAGTGAACCTGAAAACAGCAGTGTTGAAAACAGCATCACAAATCCCGTCGCTCCATTTAAGATTCAGAATAGGCAGCAATGTTTTCCTGTGTAGTTCAGATTATTCTTTTTCTAATGTGTAGCTGAAAATATTTCTGTAAGTAAATTATTCCTCCCCCCCGTTTCAGTGTATTTAAAAGTGTACATATATTGACGTGTTTCCGCTTTTAAGAAGGCAGCAGGTCCAGCATTAGACTCTCTGCCAGGGTATCTCTTTCTGGTTTAGCAGCAGAGCTGTGTCGGGGTTGATCTAACGCTCCTTGATCACACATCACTTGATACAAAAAGGTGAAAGTGGTACTACAGGCGCCTGCAATTTGGTTGATAATGTTAAGAATGTTCATCGACGCAACTGTCCACTAGATGTTATTTGCCACAGTGAGGTTACTCGGTCTGAAATAATTTCTTACAGGCAACAAATCTGCAGTTTTGAAATCGAGGGGCAAGTACTGCATGCTCCTTTTTTATGCTCCGTATTGGTTGTTTGCGCACGTAAAAAATGCTAATGAGATGTCTCACACTTATCAACAACTAAAACCTCGTGCGTTCACACCACTCTGCTGTGGCAAGGATTGGGAAGACGAGCTTTAAACAAAAAGAGCTTTCATAGCCTGCTCCAGTGTGACCAGCCACTGTAGGTTGCTCTAGGACTCGTAAGTACGGAGAGGACTTTTGAAATGGGCCCTATTTGAACTTCTGAGCATGGTCTATAATCTTGCTTAATAATTGCATCAACTGTGACAGTTTAATTCAGTGTAGGTATCCAAAACTATTTCTGAAATTAATAATAGGCATGCTTTGTAGCTTATGCATGTCAAAAGTTATAAGACAAGTCTCATCATGGGACTTAACTATTTTAACATGACTTTTTAAATAGTCCAACAATTTAAAACAATT
Organism: Egretta garzetta; assembly: GCF_000687185.1. Taxonomy (NCBI): domain Eukaryota; kingdom Metazoa; phylum Chordata; class Aves; order Pelecaniformes; family Ardeidae; genus Egretta; species Egretta garzetta. Next base: position 5,114,662 of record NW_009260022.1, on the reverse strand, counting down.
ACATAACATTTTTTCTTTCTAACTTTTAAAACAAAAAATGTTTCATTGTGTTTATAGGGTTGAATGTAGTTAAGTGACCTCTACAAAAGCCTTCCTCTTTGAAGTGTCCTCTGAAGAGAGCTTCAAGGCAGCAGAGTGTCTCAGATTGTGATTTTGTGAGGTTTTGATGCTAGAAAATTGTTTAATAAACAGCTCCAAAATATTTAGATTTTGATTAATAACACACAGTGCTGTGGTATTTAAATAATATAAAGTATGGAATCTAACATGTGGCAGAAGAGTATGTGTTCCACATGGCTAGGAGAGCAGGAGTGGGGGCATACTGACATCTGAGCAGGAGGGAAGCAGTCATACAAAGCCAGTTAAACCATTCTGTAGGCATATATTAAACTGTTGTCTCTGCTTGCACCAAAACTTTTCCTCTACCTTTGTGGTTAGGAAAGATTGATGCTCCTTCAGCAGCATAGGGAGTCCTGGTTACCAGTGCTTTGTTCTTCAGATGTCCACCTGCATATGTGTGTATGAGTCTGCAGAGCCCTGGGTTTGGTTAACATTGACTTCCCAGCAGAGAATGGTCTGGGAGTATTAGCCAAATTTCTTAATGCAGCCACATACAAATAATGCTAAGTAAACCCAGGGAAACTAGTTAGGCATAACCGCCTGGAAGAGAAATGCTCACGCTGAAATTGGCCATAGGGCCTCAGAGGCTTTAACTGCCGTTAAAGCCCTATGTATTTGCACAATCTTCTCAAATATTGAAACTTTACTGATAAAAGAAGCCTTACTCTGCCAAAAGCAGTTTTATCCTGTCTAAGGAAGTAAAATACTTATGGATTTGGAGTCTTTCCAATGAAAGGACTTGAGCTGACATTAAGAGATGCTGAACTGGCCTGCACTGAAGGGTTTATTTAAAAATCCCACCTCATTTATACCCTAATTACTACTGGATTAGGATCACATCTAATCTCACAGTAATTATATATTAGCTCTAGGGTGAGATCTGATGTTTGCATACAATTATTTATTTTATTAAAGGAAAGGGAGAAAAGATCTACCCAAATCTGGTGTTGTATGTCTATACCTCATCTGCATATATGCCTTTTAAATTCCAAAACAGACAAAAACTTGTAACCTTAATTTCTATTTTGGGACAAGCCAAAGGGGGAAAAAAAAAGCCCAAAGCATTGATTTTTTTAAAAATCAAATTTTTTATGTCAGAAGCAAAATGCAAAGTAATTAGCTATTTGCTGTGAATACATTAACATTGTGAATATGCACGGTGCCATTTAACATGCCAACGCAATGCTGTGACTGTCCCGATGTAACACCGTCGGAAGGTGGGGTGTACCTGTAATTCTTATGGATGTCAACTGTTTATTTTTCCCATTTATAATGGCTGGAAGTAGCATGTAGCTGCAGAGATAGGGACAACGGAGAAGCCTCAGCCCATGTTTGTGAGCAGTTTCACATCTGATCTATCAGTTTGAAGGAAATCCTTCCAGGCGCAGCTCACTCTCAGTGATGGGTAGTGGTGACGATATGAAGATGCTTTCAGCAGTGCATGACTGTCTAAACTGGACACTGACGCTAACATGATTCTGCCTTCAGCTCAACATAGCCATGGCTGTTAAAAATGCAAAGAAAAGAGCTCATTCAGCACGCCACGCTAATTATATCTAGCCCACATTTGTAAATTGTTTAGTTGTAAGCCTTCCTGGATTCATATTACTAAATCTCAAGGATTATTTTGCACTTGTTGGTATCAAAATTAAAACCAGTCTCCATTTCATCTCTTTCAGGAGAGCTGAAGCTAGATGTTGTGAAAACAAAATGTAAATAATAATTGTTGGTATCAAAATTAAAACCAGTCTCCATTTAATCTCTTTCAGGAGAGCTGAAGCTAGATAACCAAATATCTCGATACCTAACCATGTTATTATCTAATGACTGGGATTTAACTTTAGAATCAATGACAGAACTTGGTTTTTTGGGTTCATTCACTCCATCACAGAGAAAATCTAATAAACATTTTAATAGAAC